>NC_092524.1:57542051-57694551 GCF_037038585.1 Patagioenas fasciata | reverse complement strand
AATGCTTTAAGCTAGTGCAGGTTCAGCTGAGTCATGCCCAACCCTTGTTTGTTTTCTGTTTCTCTCTGGAGATCTTTTGCTATAGAAGGTTAAAGATTACTGAGATAACTAACAATAAATGTGTCTGGCGTTGTGACTTTTGACCAATAATTATAGCTTGGATTGACTGGAATGAATCTGTATCCAATTTTAACATCCTATAGCAGTAAAATTGACAAGGGTGTGAATTAAAACCTTGGCTCTATTGGTTAATATCAAAATGGGGATGGACATTTCTCTGAGTTTTGACAACAACCCGAGCCCTTCTCTTTTATCAGCAGTGGGGAATGCAGTGCCCTAGTGATTTGTTAACTGCTCCTTTGCCCATTAGGACTCAAATGACTTGGCTTTGGAGTGGACTTGAGAAGTGACTCAGAGTTTCAGCAGACACACCCAGTTACTGGCTTTGTAGTACAACAAATGCTTTCCAATATAACATATTTTTTAAAGAAAGGCTGTGCATTGCTCTCTGTAGACCTGAGGGCATATATTCAGTCACAGCATAGGTGCGGGTTGAGTGATAACTCTGCAAACTGCTGTCTCACACCCTGCCAGCCTGCTTCAGTTCTATTCTGAAAGGGTGCCTGAGGCGGAAGAAGAGCCCCTCTCTGCAAGCTACAGCCTGACTGATGCAGCTACCAGGGTTAGCAACAGGGATGCTTATGCAGGCGGTAGTGACCTTGTATCTTGTGTACATTAGAGGTGGCAGCTACAGGTGGCCATCAGACACTTCCTGGTGCGGAGACCAAGATTAGGTGAGATTTGCATAGGTGGTCAGTCATTAACAGTAGTCATGGCTTTGCTGGTCTACACTGAAAATAAGCACCTCACAGGCATACTGGTTTGTGGAGCTTTAACTAAGCCAATCCTGGTGTTGGTCATGTCTGAGATAGCAACCAGTTTATTGAGAGCAGCTATCAGTGCTGAGCAGATACAAACCAGGGCTGTGTGAGAACCAATAACTGAGGCAAAAAACATTAATAATGCTCATCGCTGAAGCATCCTGTTGCCCAAGCCACATAGTCTTCACTTTCCAGACCAGCAGCCAACATCCTGATCCACTCTGCTCAGAGGCATACTGTAAGCATACTGCAAAAATGAATTATTGAATATATGCTTTCTCCCATTCACAAATAATCCAAAAGTAGAGTTTGACAAAAATAAATGTACATGATTCCCAAAAGTTCTTAGATTTCCCCTGTTGTTCTTTGGTTTTAATACAGATTCAGTTATTTTTCAACTAGAAAAGCTTTAGAAGCACTGTCTCCCACAATCAAACATGTTTATTAGACAGATTATTATCTCTCCTGCTTTAAGTAGTTTCTAGCATTTTGGTGCCACAGAGGAAGAACAGCAGCAGGTTTAGTTATTAATATTATGTTGTCATGACGATTTTTTTGCAATGTTGGAAAAATGCTCTCAGTAGCATTCTAGGTACAGTCAACATTCAAGGTAGCTACAATGGCAGATTTCTTTGGGGAAGAGTGATAAGAGGTAGGACTTGCCCTTCATCAAAGTTTGAAAGATTTTCTAGGGGACAAACTGCGGTCTTCTTGCTTGCATTTATAATTGTCCACACATGTAAGTGGTCCCATGAGGCTTTCTAAGATTATTGGGTATGAAGGAGAACACAGCATTTGTGACACAGTTGAGATTTCTGTTTATTTTCAAGCCCACAAATGCAGAGAAATTTCAGAAAGGTCTTTGAGAACTTATTTTTGTGCCAACCTTGGACTCAAGAATTCAGTGACAGAAATTCTCAGAAAAAAATAATGCAATTCCTTAGAAAAAGGTTTGGATCAGATAAAAAAATGTGTTAGAAATGTCTCTGTTTTGAAGAGGGGCATCATGTAAGCCAAGAGAGATAAGGATGTGGTTGTGCCTTTGGGTTTTCATCATCCCTAAACTCCATGCCATTTTTCAGGAAAAATATTGAATAGTAGCCAAATGTGACTTCAGTTCTATCAGAGGAGTAAATTCAACATTAAAGGAAGTCCTTTCAGAGGAACAGAGTTACATTTGAAACTATTCAGATACCCACTCCATTTAGGTTAAAAAGACTGCTAAGACATACAGGTGTCCCATTTGGCCCTATGGCGAGCACAATATTAAAAAAGGGAAACGATGGCCACCTTTTAAATTCTTTGCCTGCTCGCTGCATGTCACCTCAGCATTATGCCCTGCCCCCAGGTAAACTGATACTCTGGTCTTCCAGCTAGTCTACTTCAAATGAAAAACAAACAAACAAACAAACACAACCCAAACCAACCCTCTGCCAAAGAAACCCCCCAAAAACTGAAGGAGGAGAGCACTTGCACACATGTGAGGGGGAGAGAGACTTACCGGGCTGCCAGAGATTAGCACACTAATGTGAAATAAGGAAGAGAGAGGTCCAAGTCTCTGGGCAAATAAATATTTTATTATCTACAACAAGTGGAAAGGCTTCCACAAGAGATGTCTTGCTGCTGAAAACAGTGTATGGTGGATTTGGCCTCTTCTCAGGGGAAGCGTGGCCTTGAGCTCAGGCAGGATGGTAAGAGGAAAGTAAGCCTCCCCTTCTGTGTTGCATCTCTATCCAGGGGATATGGGAGGAGATATTTTTCTTCTCTCCACATGGCTTTTATAAGAAAAGGCTGACCTGCTCTAGGCTTCTAAAGCAGCCCCCAATTTCAAACAGAGATGGATCCTTGTCTACCTTTGTGGGGCAGGAGTTAAACTCATGTTCTTTTCCTATCAGAAATATCTCTGTTTTCAGTAAAAATAACCCAGAGCATCACAAATGAGTCCCAAGAGCCCAATGTGCCCAAGAGCTGGGCACAGATGTGGCAATAAGCAATAAGTGAACCCTCTCTAAGCAGAACTGACCCCAACAGGCATCTCATGTCCCCACCAGCCAGAGCAGTAGATGCAGGAATAGGAGTAGGATTAATTGGCACTTTTTTGCTTTCTCAGTCACACTCTCATGACAAAACCTCTGAAATGCTTGCGCCAACCACCAGCCCTGCCAGAGGTCTGACAGCAGCAAGGTGCCACAACAGCCCTAGGCATGTGAAATTGTTTTTGTTGTTGTCCAGGTTGGTATTGCATTTATTTTTAAGTCAGGTTGGCAGTTTTTATCTGATCTAAGTGAACAGCTGATGTTAAATGTAAGTTTTGATATAAAGTGGTGGGACACCTCCTTACATCTGAAGACCTGGAGAGGTCCCTTTGGTTTCTTAATTTTCCCTGTTCACATGGGTGAATAGCCCCAGAAAGGACAACACTGGGCTGCAGCCTCACTTTAGCCTGGGACAGATAGAGGATCTCCACACAGGGGAGAGATACAGGTGCAAACAGCAGCAAAGAGGTACAGATAAACCTGCCCAGGGAGGTTTGGTGTTGGGCTTAAGACCACTGTGTAGGTCTGACATACGGCTTTTGCAGACATAGGCCCTTAGACTTCTGGTGACCTCAGAGATGAAGGAGGGAAACTTCTTAGCACAGCATTTGGGAAAAAAAAAAAAATTTGGAAGAGAAAAAAAACCTTTTCATACCTTCAGCAAGTGTGTGGGGGGAAGAGGACAAGGTCTTTACTTGTGTGCAAGGGATGGTATTTACATTTTAGAGCAAGGCCTGTGTGTTTGTGCTCTCTGGATACATGACAAGAAGAGACAGAGGTCTTGCTTATATCCTTTGTATCTGGAGAACAATGCTCTACTGTCCTAGGAGAAGGGAAGACTATTGTTAGATATGTGAGGGTAGGTTTTATGAGAACTGATAAGGTAGCTCAGTTTAACCTGAGTAGCCCAAGATGTTAAGATCATTTCAGTTTGAGCTCTGAGCTGTATGTGTGCAGATGCATTTCCTGCCATCCCGGGAAACTGGGTTGCCTGTTGTACTACTGCCTAGACATGCAGAGAAGGATATGGACCGGCTTGCAGGCTCCTCAGACTAACCCTGAAGCACGTGTCTCACAGGAGTTCAGAGACCTCAGCACCCAGCTATAGCCACACAACCCATGGCAGCAAGATTATTTACTGTGTTGGCTGATATCCCTTTGGGAAGAGAAGATGATGGCCTTTTTCCACCAAAAACATCTTAAGTTGTGAAAAAATTGTAGATTACAGTTGTGACCCTGGTCCATGTCAGAAGGAAGAGATGATGGAAAAATCACTGGCAAACATCGTTGAAATGGCTCCAAAAGGGCTAGGTATTTCCATCTAGAAAAACTTGGAAATTGCATCCCATTTCTTTGCCTCTCAAACCTTGGAAAGAGGAACAGCAGCAAGGAGAATGCTTTCCTATGTGGGTAGATGATGCCTGACTAACAGATGGCTGACCGTGCATGGTGGATGTGCGCTATACATACAATGAAACCAAATGTTGTGCGAGGCACATGATGTAGTGTGCTGAAGAGTCCCAGTCTGTGTAGCACACAAAGCTGTGGAGCAGAGGTTACAAGGGGTACTCCAGCTGGGATGTGGTTGCAGGTTCCAGTAGCATCTGGAAACCTGAAATGCCCATGGTGAATGCAGCCCAGGGAGTCTCTCATCTGATTTTTCCACCACAATCATTTCAGGATGGCGGAGGTCCTGGCTGCGGTAGTGACAGGCATTTCTGATGGGAGGATCAGGTTGCAGCGCTGTAGCAGCTGATGCACAGAGAAGATGGCTGAGATCAGCCTGTGTTCCCATAACATATGGTTGGGCCATGAAGGATTGCAAACACAATTTCTACTGCACAAAGCAACCACAGACTTTTAAAACACTGTTGAGCTTTTATTGCAGTGTGTGTTTTTTACGGTTTTCCCAAGCCATACTATCACCATATATGTTTTGAGATTACAGCTTACGTTGGGTACCTACGCACTACCTGTTGTCTTGTGGCTATGATGTGGAGAAATGTCCAGGACATATGGTTAACTTTATTAACGAATAACACTTAAGGCTCTAACATTTACCTGTGCTATGGCTGACCATGGATCAGGTGATGTGAGGTTTGTAAGGATGAATCATATTTTTGTTAGAAAGGTGATAGACTTGGAAAGAAATGGACAACCTCCCAGACGCACAACTCCTTCCTCCAGGTAAAAGCAAGAGCAACAAACAATAAGCATATTCCTTAAGTCACATCATTTCCTCTAATGAAATATTTTATCTCTCTCTGCACAGCTTTCCTTTCTTATATTTTTATCAGGGATGCAAAACTACAAATTTCAGTTTGGCACTGCTGTAATGTAATGGGATGGCCTCTGCAGACACAGTGGGAACCCTAACCAGGAGGTGTCAATATGTCCCCTAATGCGCTGCTCCTGGTGTCCTCTCAGAGCTGTCTCAGAAAGGCTGTCCACCGCTGAAAGAGTTAAGAACATCTTGTCGAGGATATACAGTTATCTGGAACTTTTGTTTATACAGAGAGGCAATAAAACATTCAGCGCCCTAGACCAGTGCAAGAAGGGTCAATACAAGCTCCAGCAGTTGTATATAAATTAACCTTTTAAGTATGGCCTAATCCATAATGATTCATTGACAGGAATTATTCCAGGAGGCTGAGCTGCAACAAATTGTAGCAGTTGTAGCTAACTACAGTACCTCACAGCTGCTGAAAGCTTGCCTGCCTCTTAAGACGAGGTATCTAAGGGAACATTTTAAAAGGTTTTGACAATGTATTTCCACAATACTTGTTAGAACCAGGACGTCTCCAATGATCTTATTTTCCTAAAGTGGTATAAAAGCATGAGGAATCTGAATATATACATGAAGGATGTTTTGAAAGATTTTTGATTTTACTGCAGCACTGACAGAATATGAAAAGGATGCTTCACTCCTACACACTGGAGTGGTCACCCAAGAGAGCTCATTTCTTCTCCTCACTAGGATTTAGCCAGGATAGTGCAATGAGCGTTTGAGCTGAGAAGCCTGCGGCGTATTTGCAATTGTCAGAATTAAAAGCGAAGGAAGACAAAACAACCTCTCCACTCCCACCCTCTGTCAAACATGCCTAATGAATAGCTCTGCATGCACTGTATCAGAAACCCCAAACGTTGACGGCGACGTGAGGCACTAATTTGTTAGTTATCATATCTGACAAATTGTCATCATGGTTCCACTCCTTCAGAGGGTGTTGTGCGTGTGACCTGGGGAAGGGCTCTCAGGCTTGAGCTAATGGGTGTACGACTTGGAACAGAAGATGATGTGCCAAGATGGGAACCACAGAGTGGGCTGCCAAAAAAGAACAGTATAATTATCTGTGCATAATTCACGGCCGGAGAACAAGCTTTCCTACAAAGTTGTCTGCTGTAGAGCTGTACCAGACTCATGGCTTTTTCAGTGAGTATTCACAAAAGTAGTGACAATCTGTGCAGAAATGTTCACTTCTCCAAATTTTTTTTTTTTTCCTATTGGACTAAAATAGACATTTCTATAGCACTCTTTGCTCTCAGGACTGGTCTGTTAAGACAAGTGATGACTCTCAGATGTATATTCTTACTTTCTTGGATAGTTATCTCTCCCCTTACCCCATCTAATCTCTTCATTTGAAAAAAAAAACCAAAACACAACCAACCAAACAAAAAAGTCACCTCTGCAAGCAAAAGCACTAAAAATGCAAATTATTGCAAGAGTATTGGCTCACTGAGTCTTCAGAGTTGCTGCTATACTGTGACAACAGTGGTCCTAGTTCTCCAATTCTCAGGACAAACACTCAGACAACATGAGCCAAAGGAAAATTCCTTTTAATTCTTAGCACTTTTAGGCAACACAGCTTTCCAGTTCAGGTTCTCCTCAGCAGATGGCAAAGTATGAATCCACCTGTGAGGGTGCATGGATATAGCCCACTGCTCTTTCAGTTATTATTGGACTGTATGAAGGTTATTGGGTTATTTTACCCTCGAGATACTACCTTTTCATCACCTTTATAGAATATGGATATTTTGTCTCAGCAATGAATAAAAATTAATTTTCCAAACTGTATTCACTTTCTTGAAGGACATTCAGCTTCCAAAAGTGAAAACTCAGGAAATTCCTTAGCTAGTAAGTCCTTCTGGAGGAGATCAGGGTGAAGGACTGAATGTCCTATAGGGGCTATTCTGCATGGGAGAGAGAAGGCCCTTACAGAAAGGTAAAGAAGATGGAAAAAAATGTTCCCGTAATTGCTGGCAAGGAGGATGCAGATTTTGCTTGGGCACATTTCTCTTTGAAAGCTGATCCTGTTTTGTAAGGGTAGACAAGGAAGAGTTGCCAAATTTGTAGGACAACGAAGTTTGGAAAGCACTGGCAAAATATGTGGAATTGGATTAAGTTTGACAAAATGTCATATTGCTTTAAGGCTCCTCAGGGTGTCCTGAACCATTTTTGCTCCACATAGTGCATATTTCCTGTAAAGCTTTGGCACTGCCAGAGCTGCTCAAAAATGTTGCTGTGGACGTGTTGAAGCTGTAGGAACCCATGCCATGGGAATTTGCCCGAAGAATAGGTGCTGATCTCCCTCTGGTCTATGTGTAGGACCTCACTCAAAGAAAGTCCTTGTATTGTAGGGAGCTTATGGGCATGAGCATGAGGTCTGAGCCTTCCAGGGGTGCTTGGGTAAAGCTCCCTGGGTCCAGCTGGAGGCCAGAGGGTCAGCACTAAGTGGATGTGAGAGTTTGGGTCTGGAAATGATATAAAGCACAAATGTGCTTCCAGGTCCTGATTAACTGCTTATGGAGTGTGGGATGACACGTGCACTTGTGTTGTAAACCTACCCTGTGTCACTGTCTTGTCTTCCGTTACTTTGATAATTTATAATCACAAAACGAAAAATCAGGACCTGAGACAGATGTCCTGGTTCTGGCAGAATGCTTCAGTCCCTGGAATAGTTTATGATTTTAAGCACATGCTGAATTGCTTTGCTGGATCGGGGTGCAATTTTCTTGGTAGATGCTGCAAGACTTTAGCTTTCTGGGAATGCTCTTGGAAGGAGGAAACAAAAACATTTCCTTTATAAATGTTTGTGGAAAATGAATAAAAATGTATTAGTATGCAATTAAAATGTGTTTCCACTTCTTTATTGTGTTCACCAAATAACTCAACATAACGACAAAGACCTAAGCTTACATGAACAATGAGAAATAAGCTCTGCAGCCTATTAAGGTGAGTGAGGAAACCATGAGGTATGAACACATCTTGCAGTTTATACTCATATAAATGTCTTCATCAGACTGATCAACAGCCCAGAAGGCATCAAATTTGAGCTACCTTGGGGGGGTATCTCCTGGAAACACCCCAGGGATAGGCTGGTGCCACATCTGAGGCTGCTGTGCTGATGACCAGATGACTTCAGTTTCCAAAGATCTCAACCTGACAGCTTTCAGCAGTGTTGCATTCAATAAGAGGAAATGACAAAAAATAATAATAATTAAAAAAAAAATCATAAAAGAAAAGTACTGGAAAATCAGGTGCATACATGTAGCCAGCCCCAGCATTGATCTCACATAAATGGTAGCACTTATGAGGTAGATAATCCAGCTTTTCATTGATCTTGGCAGTACTAGTAGGGGGCAATATTTACATTTGGTTGAATTGCTCTTGGACAAATTTTCTCCACAGTACTAAATACAAAGAAGACTTCCATTAACACCAGGACAGCAGAGCTTTTCATTCATCTATTTTTTTCATCTATTTAAAAAAAAAAACCCAACATGGCCTGGTTCTCTGTTCTGCTGCTGGTCTTATACTGGGGTAGCTGCATCGAGTAAAGGGAAGTAGCAACTACATCAAAGGCTGCAGCAGAGAAGAGTTGGACCCTGAATATTTACAGCAAACAGCAGAAAGAGTTTCTTCCTTTTTAAGTACAAAAGAACAAGGAGTTATTATCCTTTTTCTCCCAGCAAAACAGAGCAAAATCAATATTCTTCCCTGGGTCATTTCTCTAAGCTTTCTTCTTTCCCAAATACTCTCACCTTATACTATCTCCATTCTGGAGCTATTCTGCTCCTTTGATAAAGGAAGGAGGGAAACAAGCATTTTTTGGGAAGTAATTATTTGGATGCATTTTAGGTTGAGATGAAATGCACCATAAAGTGTCTGTTTCTCCCCAGGTATGACAGAGTTCAAACCCTGCAAATGTGTGTGTGTATGTATGTGTGACTGTACCAAGCCTGCCTGTTGCATCTGGGCAGTCCCATCGTGTCTGGCCAGTTTTATTCTGCTGTCTGGTAAAGATCTAGACACCTTATTGTGTTCCAGTAGAGAAAAAAGACCAAAAGAGTCACTGTCCCTGCATGTCCAGCCTCACCACTCCAGCAGCCCCTCAGGGTGCTGTGAGTGACAACATCTTGCTGGACGCTTCCAGCTGCCCCCAGGAAAAAAACAGGGACACGTGAGTTGCAGGACAGAAGAGTTTATAGTCACCAGGAAGCCAGTGTCTGTGGCATATCAGCATAAACAAAGAAATTGTCCTAATAGAGAGCCACACCTACAAGTACTACAGTCCTCTCATGGGATCACACAGCATGTGGTACATGAATCCAGGTAGGGAACCCACAGCAAGCAAGGAAGAACAAGTTTATAGACCAGCAGCTAGGAAGAGAGCAAACAAGTAATATGAAGGGAGACAAAAACCCCTCACATATAGTGGCAGGGAAGCCAGAACCAAGTCTGTATGCAGAGCTGACCATGAGAGATAAAGATGAAAAAATGAAGGTAAAGATTTTTACTGTCTCACTGGGAGTTAGAAGACAAGAAGCATGTGAGATGCTGTTGCCAGGAATAATGCCTGAAACACTGGAACAGCTGATAAAGGTGTTTGATTAGAATCGTGACCCTGCAGACAGAGACTCTGGAGGAATACTGTATCTTTTACCCCACCCCAAGAAGCAGGATCTGAGATAGGCACCTGCCTTGCAGAGCTGCAAAATCTATAGCTCTGGAGATGTTAAACACTCCCTAAATGGAGCCAAGATCATCTGTAGGACAGCGAGTTCCCTTTACAGGAAAGTATAAAAAGAAGCGATCTAACCCTAGAGAAACACCTCCAGATAGCAAGGAAACAGCTTGCTATTCCCAGGAAAAGGTCAAACCAATACAGCAAAGGAAGGCAGAGCATGGGACGGAACAGCCTACCAATAATGTAGGCAGCAGAGGCCAGTGTAGGAGCTTTGTAGTGAAACAACAAGAAACACTGAAAGAAAAATGCCTGGCAAGGGCAAAGATGCAGGAGAAGAGGAGAAGCAAAATATTTGCCTCAATCCTCCAGGTTCGTGGGGAATTAAAAAGCTAAGTGCCTCTCAGATACCTGTAGCATGGCTTCAGCAGCAGGAGGGACCCTGGGGTCCACACACCCTGTGGAGCTTTCAGGACCTGCATCTGCCCTTACATCAACAGCCAGGTCAGAGCCAGATGGTTCATGAAGCTGTGATATCATTGAAAGAAGTGATAAGCAGCAATTCTGACCACATAATGGTGATGTACAATAAAACCACCTTGAGGTCAATGGCCAATGCAGGATGTCGGTAATAAATCCATGAAACAAGAGATGTTATTGCTCAGAGTTTATGACAGTTGACATTCAGGATCACCACCCAGGGCAGAGCACCAGGGCCATGCACGACCTTCCTCTGGTCACAGTACAAACCCTTGGAACCCTCCACTTGTACAAGGAGACAGTCTCTGTGGGTCACGTCCGGGATTCGAACAGGACTAAAGGGCATAGATCTGTTCCCTGTGCAACGTCAGTAAGGATAACATCGCCCAGAGAATCTGGCCAATACACTGTCTGTGCCGTGATCAGTGACTTCCTGACTCTGTGTCCCCGTGCATCATGTATAAAGGGTAAATGGGGGATAAAATATTCTATCCAGGCCTGATAGCTTTGGACACTCATTTTTGGACATGTCTGAATGCCTATACAATGTATCAGACAGAGATGAATCAGGTCTAGAGCTTACATGTTCCTGTTTCAGAAAGTGCAGGATATACTTTACCAC
This sequence comes from Patagioenas fasciata, assembly GCF_037038585.1. Classification (NCBI taxonomy): domain Eukaryota; kingdom Metazoa; phylum Chordata; class Aves; order Columbiformes; family Columbidae; genus Patagioenas; species Patagioenas fasciata. Next base: position 57,683,570 of record NC_092524.1, on the reverse strand, counting down.
AGATTTCACACTGCCAATTTATAAAATATAATAATCAAAATTATTTCTTCAGATTGTGTTTTTAAGAGGTGGCTAAATTTGTGGTTTGCTTACTGTGCCAAGAGCCTGACACATGGTTACACGCTTTCACACACCTCCTTGCAGCCTGTGGGATCAAATTCTAAAACCAGTGACGCCATCCTACAGCTGAAGTAATTCTGTCCACACAAGTTCAAGTGCAATCACAGTGGGACCAACTGCCTCTTTGTTTGGTATCAGGGTATATAAATACCTGACACTTATTACGCAGTTGCAGGTATCTATATATTTCAAAGTAACTGACATGCTAGATTTATCAATAAAAAAAAGATAACTTTCACAGTAATCGTGGCTTTATGACAGATGAAATTTCAGAGGAATCAACTCTGCTGTTCTTTTAATCAAAATGAGTAATAAAACTTTACCTATGTGAAGTTTGTCTCTCTCAAAATAGCTCAGCTGACCTGTGTTAAAGTCTGTGTAAGAATCATTGAGAAATAACAGGAGAGGAATAGGCAGACATTTTAAGCTGGACATTCTCTTCAAGAGATATAAGACAGCACAGATGACCTAACTTTAAAACACAGCCTTGTTGAACATCTGCTTTTTTATTCCAACCCATACTAGGTAAAGCATAAAACATGTATTTAAACATGTATTTCTTTTGTAAACATAATTTTTGAAGCACAACTTGAGATAAGACATCTGTGCAACAACTGTAGACAAAAATACAGTATTTAATTATCCCTGGAAAGTTATGCTTCACAATATTCTTCAATGGGGAATTGTGGGTTTTTTTGTGTTGGCAAGGTACAAGCAAGATCCAAGAAGACAATCCCTTGCAGAAAGGGCTTACACAGCAGAAACCAGTTTTTCGTGTACTGAGGACAGTCACTTCATCCCACTCCAAATAATATTTAAGATAGAATCTAAGGGGGAGAAAAAGGGAAGATTCTTAAACTGGATGCTGATACGGATAGTGGTTGTTACTAACTGTACCTGACTCTCATGAGTCCTAGCCTCATGCTCTGGCCAGCAGGATTTTGAAAGTTATACATGTCCCTTAAAAATGTAATTAACACCTCAGTGGAGTCTTCAAAGGGCAGAAGTTTCTGGTTGAAATCTGTTTCAATAGAAATAGAAAAATACTGGGCATCCTCTGGTTTGAAGTGAAGTGGAGATAATAACCAAAGGAGAAGAAAGACAAGGGTAAATACAGTGAAAACACCAGGATGCAAGACAGCAGTGATAACGTTATGGGGGCTCTGCAGGGATGTGGCAATTCCCTTACCCTGTGGCAGGAATATCTCTCACTCATTAGAGCTGATTAGGGAGGATGAGGCTTAAGCTTTTTTATCCTCCTCAGTAAATCTGCCTTTGATGCAGACTGGTTATAGTATGGTTCTGGTTCTAAAATGGGTGTTGAACGTCCTTCCTTCACTGATCCATTAAAATAATTACAAACAGCTCTTTAGGTCTGTTATGTACAATAAATCTACTTTGGTTCCTGATGACTGATTTCTTTGGCTCTGTGAACAAGGTGAGAACACCAGATTTGTTTATTTTGAGCCCTGTAAAGGAAGTCTTGTGTATTTTGTGAGTGCTGGAAAAAGTTTAGAAAAGAGCTAAGGAGGTGGTTTGGATTCTAGATTCTGCACCTTATATTGTGGGATCACAACTGATTCACAACTGGTGAGAAAGTTCCAATATTTCATGTTCAGAAATTGGAAATGACTGATATTGGGAAAAGGATTCAGTTCTCTGTGCTAGCATGGATCAGCTAGCGAGATCAGTTGGCTGGAAGTAAAGCTTGATAAATTTTGGTTGGCAATAAGGTACGTTGACTTTTTAACAGGGAAATCAATACATTATTGCAACAATTCACTTAGGATTGTTAAAGACTTGTCCTTTAGTCAAGACTGGGTGGCTTTCTGCAATTGAAATCAGAGCTATGGGTTTGGTTGCTTTAAAACCTGGGTGAGGTCCTGCTGCTTTTATGATGCGAGTGGCCTCTAGCCTTCAAACCAACTAACCCAAGCACTCCAGAGCAATGGTCAGATCTCTGAAAGTTGAAAGGTTTGAATTGCACGTGCTCCAGAGACAGGGAATTTGAATACCAAATGTCCCAAATGACCACAAAATGAGCTTCCTTGGGGAATCCAAATGTTTCACTATATTAATCAGAAAAATTAAGACCTCAAGCACATGGGAATATGCCTGTGGTGACACATGCTTAAATTCAAGAGGTGCCCAGCAACGTACAAGCACACATATGCTGTGTCAGGGAGCAGCAGACATTCTGCACAGCACTGTGCAATGCAAATAGCTGGAGAAGCCAGAGACAGTTCAATGCTGAGGTGCATCAGCCCAGCCTTTGGCCTCCCATCTGTGTTCCTGCGCTGAAGCTCACCTGCTGAACTCTGCAAGGTGAGCTCATCAGTCTCTGACTGCAGTTTCATTACTGTGCTCTTAATTGCCGGGTCCCAGAAGATGGTTTCTGGCCAGCCAAAACCCCCCAGCTCTGCAGATTTCTGTCTTGGTAGATGCTGGCCCGCTGGGGAACGGAGTCAGGGTTCATGTTCTTGAAAGCATGTAAAGCCTGAGCTGCTAGAGAAGACCAAGATGGTAACCACAGGCACTGGAGATTCGTGAGGTAAGCCTGTACGTGTGACTGAAGCAGCATTTGCTGGTTTAGTTCCTTTTATTGTGTTTAGCAAAGTGTCCTTTTTTTCTCTGGAATGCTAAGCCTTTTGGTTGGCACAGTTTGGGCTTTTGGCATACTTAACTTTTTTTTTTTTTTTTCCTCTCTGCAGTTAGCGAAAGCTCTTTATTTAACTGTGAACTTTTTCACTAAAAAGATGCCCAAATCTTAATAAAATCTAAAGGTGGCAGCAATGAAACAATAGCAAGGCTATGGCTACAGCTTCTAGGGCAGGTTTGCACCATCCAATAAAAGAGATTGCCAACCCACTGCTAAGCTGAGTTTTTAAGTTCTCACGAGCCAGAAGTTTGGGTCTGGAAGGGTCGATGGCTGAACTGGTTAGCCCTGCCTCTCCTGCAGGACTGTCCAGCCCTGCATTGGGAAGAGCGATGCTTGTCCAGCACAGCACCTACAGGCAGGAGCAGCCTGCACAGAGCTCACAGGTGCTCTCAGCCCTCCACAACATGTTTGAGTGCCCTTCTGCAAACACAAGGAACGTGTGTATACAGGGGTGAGACTATTTGCAGGTTTTGTCCATGGAAAGTTGATGTACACAGAGACTTTTACTGTGTTCATATTTTATATCCTTGATAATATCAGCAGAATGTATCACGCTGAAACTGTAAATGGATTTGCATGGGTTGGTCATCTTAGAGCAATGTCCAGCCTGCAGCGAACAGATACGCTGTACCTAGGTTCAGAGATAAGGTGTCAGTGGTAAAAGTATTATCACCAGTGTCACTGGCCTGTGGCTCTGGTCCTGAGCACCCCACCTCCCCTCCTACTTATCCCACGGCTCCTCCTTCCACTTTCACTGCAGCCAAAGGTAAGTAGAGGGAAGTTCAGCAAAGTTCACCCACCATCACCAGGAACTGCCCGAGCAGTGTGGCCATGATAGAGGGTGATAAAGCAACAGTTATCACATGGGTGACCAGCGCAGCATTAATCACAGTAAAATCCACTCTGAAGAATGTGCCTGTGAGGTTTCATCCTGAAAAAGGGCACAGAACAGTTCAGTATCCCAGCAGGGTGCTGCACAGGACAGGGGTTAGTAGTTCCAACTGCAGTATGGAGGCTGTTTGAGTTCCCCTTCCAGATTGCTCAATAATTGCATTTGTGGAGGCAACAACAGCCTTAGTGGGGTCTTTGTCAGGGGTAGAGCATCCATCAGCTGCCTAACACTTGCATCCACAACCGCAGCGAGTCCAGAAGGCTCCCGAGCGCTCTGTCTGCAGCGCTAGTGCCTGACTTCCCCCAGTTAGCTGCGTGATGATCGGTGGGACAGGAGGCTGAGGGGGTGATCAGGTCTTCCTGGTGGGGGCTGATTAGGCAGGGGCTGGCAACGTGCTCCTGCTGCTGCTACTGCTACCGTACGGTGCTTCATGGAGGGGATGCAGAGGCGTAGCAGGCAAGCAGCAGGAGAGTAGGATGCCACATGGCGAGGAGGAGGAAAAGAAAGAGGTGGAGGAGTAGGCAGAAGGGAGATTCAGTTTAACATGGCATGCCAGGCCTCCACTGCTGCTTCCCTCCCTCAGGCCTGCTCATCATGAATTTAATTTGCGCATGGGGTGAGGGGGATTTAGTTGGCATTGTTTTATTCTTATTCGATGTGCTCCTTTGCATGGCAAACGCTGGTAGTGTGCTCATTGCTGTGCAAATAGGCAAAAGTGGCCTTGGATGTACTTTAGTCTGAGGTCCTGGTTCGGCAAACACATGAATAATCTAAAAAGCAAGAGGACTTAGTAATATACTTAAAATGACACCTGCTTTTGTCGTCATCTCTACTTCTCCCTCTCACTACACATCTGCTTCTGGATAGCTAATTTAAGCTCAGTATAATACAGAAAAGATAGCATTTTTGTAAAATCTCAGTTTAGAGGTTAACCTCATCTACATATATTTAGTAAAACAAATAAAATCCACTGTCCCAGCTAAGATTTAATATAAGACACCTTCTCTATCAGGAAAGGCTCAGGAAGGGGTCAGACTTCAAATAGCAGTTGTTATGCAAGGAAATTGCTATTTGGAAAGATTTGTCCTAACCTGACTCAGAAGAATTTAGGTATATACTTCCACAAATGATTGTTTGCTTTGCTTATAGGTATTAACTCACTCTCTTAAAAAAATTATATTTGGGAAAACATCTACTGAATTTTTGAGCAATTTAGTGGAAGTCAGTACAATTACCTGTAATTCTGAGGGAGGATCAGAAAATTCACAAAAGGTAGAAAAAGTATATATATATATATATATGTTTTTACACACACACACACACACACATATACTTACGTATATATGTTTAAAAAATAGATTTCAAAAAGCATTCCTGGACTTTGGTGTGGAGGCTTCGAGCAGCAGCAGACAGCTCCCTCTTCTCAGTAGCTGCAACATCATTACACAAAGATACAGAGATACAGGAGCCACGATTCAAATGTAGCCCCTCAACTTTGTGGCCACAAGTGGGTTCTATTTTGCTCCTCGCTTTTGAGGCTGCTTTTGATGAAGGGATCAGAGTTTTTCAGATCCCTGCCATTACATGTTGCTGTTGACCTCTACCTAGCTTTTAGAACTTTGTTTACATTTTCATTTCTTTAGTGTGAAGGTTGGGGATGGGAATCTGTATTTTTAAAACTTTGGTGCCAACTGCTGTGTGCTGTTGCACTGTGGCTGTCTTTTACCTCTCTTACATTTCCTCTTGTGTTCCTAGATCTGAATTGTCCAAAGTATCTGCTGGAGTATGGCCTCTGGACGCACATATCCAGGTGACCCCGGTCATGAGCTGTTGTATGGCAAATCCTGACTTGACCAAATCGGCAGCAGTGCCTCAAGAATTATTTTGACACCTAATAACCACTGACTTTGGTAGTAGGTAAGCCCCAAACTGAGAATCCATGCATTAGTTTTTCTGTGGCTTGATGTGTCCCCTTCAAAATCCGTGTCTCTTCTAGAGTGCCTTTTTCTTTCCTCCCCTTGGAGAAGACCATGGCTGCTGTTGCACAATCCCTGGACGTCTTCTGTGGGCTGTCATAAATCTTCAGTCCTCTTGTATTTCATGTTATCTCCAGGCAGCCTGGGTTACAGCATGGGCCGTGGGGAAGCCAGCGAGGGAGTGAGACCCTGCGATCACTGGGCAGCTGCAAATTTAAGGCTGTGCAGGGACAGGCGCAAACCTTGAGCAGCATCCACAGATGACACTGAGGTAACTTAATCAAACCTTCTTGTACAGCTCAGTAGCCTAACACTGAGTAATAACATGATGTATAAATATTGGTATTGTTGGAAAAGAGAGGTAGTGATGCTGTGGGGAGATGGATTTTTAGCGGTTAAGAGAACTGACTTTTAGCCTTTGTAATCTTGGCATTTTTGTTTCTGTCCCACAGCATGGCTGGTTAACCTTTCAAGGTTATAGGAACACCTTTTATGCCTCCTTTTGCTCATTATTAGAAGTATCTCAATCATTACCCACCTTCACGAATCACTTGGAGAGGCAAGTGAGACATAAATGCAAAAATAATATTATTGGTATTGTAATATTATTTTTTCTCAAGGAAATCACTGTTTTCCACAAAGCAGAGCACATGATTCCTTGTTTGTTGTGTAATAATAGCCTTGTGTTGTGATGGTAAGTAGGACACAGATACAGCTTTTCAGTGATGTACAGTACTCTTTCTTATCTTTAATTAAATGCTATTCCCTTGTATTGGAACATATTCTGTGATTACACATGTTTACCGTCTCTAAGTAACTTACCACCAAATACACTAATGAAAATCAGTGCCCCAAAGCAACTTGTGCCTTTTGTCCTGTACTATCCCACGCGTCTCTCTTTTTTTATTATTATTATTATTATTACTTCCAGTTTCCATTTTAAAAATTAAAGGGTTGAATTAAACACTTTTGTATGAATTTCTTCCAACCATCTCTGCTTTTGATCTAGGGACATGTACCTATCTAGCTCCCTGCCCTTCCTCGGAACAGTAACCCCTGGGGATACCATAGAGCATAGAGATGATACAATTTAATAAAGTCACAATAAAACATCCAAGGCCTTTCATACTTTTTCACTTTCTTTAACTCAATTTATTTTTCATTTCATGGACAGAGATTTAGTCCTGGTATTAGTTTATGATTTTGCTGAAAGAATTACCGAACACATACAAAAAGGAAATATTATTTTTATTATTTATTTTGTGCCATGTATACCATAGGAAGAAAAAGTAGTTAAAATCACTTCAGTACCGCTGTGTTTTTCATTACAAAGTTATTACATATAGAAATTACTCCAAATTATCTGAAATGAATGGAAATTATGAGGTTTAAATTCCCCAGGTTACTGCAAGCACAGCACTGGAAATTTATTTTGTCATCTTGCTGAACATAATTGCTACAACAAAATTTCTTCCATTTTACAACCACAGCATAACTTATTTATACCAGTGTTGTTGTAATTTTACATCAATAAGTTGCATGGGAAGGAGTACACAGGTGGTAATTGAAAACAATAATTTGTAGTGGGGTCCAGGTGGAACAGTTGGCTCAGAAAAGACTTCATTTGCTGCTCCGTAAATGCTTTGCATCTCTGTGGCTTTTGACTAGGGTGCTATCAAACCTCTGGTTTACCCAGCGCCGAGGTTGCCTGATCATCCTAAATTATGTTTCAAAGTGTCAGTGGGGGTGAGAGGAACTACCCCTCTGTCACTGTGGCACCGATCTGCAGCTCACATGCAGAAGCAAAAGAGAGATGCCTGGGGAGAAAGAGAAACCAGACCTGGGAAAGTGGTGAGCATGATCCTGGAGACAGAAGCGGCATCCTTGAAGGAACCAAGGTGGAAGGGAACACAATCTGGGTCTGGGGGATGTGTGTGAGCACACACATGTGTGCTCTCAGGGTGTTAGGGCCGACACCGGCTGTTTCCCCTGGCTTTTCTGCTCAACCATCTTCCATGAGCGTGACAATACATTGTCATTCGTTTGTCGAAGGGAATGCTGTTATTTGATCATTTTCAATTAAGATGTGAGTAGTTGCCTGAGACACGAGCAATGACATTCACATTCATACTTTGTTCCAGTCTTTATGAACAGGAATGTGTAATTTGGGTGCAATACACCGGCGCTCCCAGGCCAGGCATCGACACTTCTACGATCTGTAATCGTCAACAGGAATAATGAAACTGCAGAGGCTGGTACTGAATCCAGAAACTGATAAATTTCCCTGTTTGAGTGTCGTTGCCCAAGTTAAAATAATGTAAAATAATAATAATAACAATACTAATAGGTTACTATGGATATACTCTATTTAAATAAAATAAAGAAGGAAGAATGTAGAGGAATAAAGAACAAGAATGAATGAGGTGCTGTTCTCTTCTGATGTTCAGATTTGGATTTTCATGATTCATAAGAGACAGGCTGGAACATTTCTGTCATGAGTTCAAGCTGAAGATTTCGTTGCCACGTTCTGAGCTTAGAGGTCTTTGTTATTTTAAACAATCCAAAGATTTCAAATCCTCTTAAAATAATCTGTGAAGTGAAAGGGAATAAATTGGTTGAAACTTGCACTTGAAAGCAGCAGAGAGATGTACAGATCCCAAATTTCAGGTTGTATAAATTCTGAAGAGCACCTATGGAGCAGGAGTTCTTTGTCCCTTCCACATGCAAACCAATATATATATATATATATGTATGTTGGATTTTTTTACAGCGAAACTAGTGTTGGTTCATAAAACTCAGCCTTTTGTACCAATCAGTGATGGCATTTGTTTTCTGAAGACACAAACAATCGTTGGATTTAATTCATCTGGGAATACGTACCAGCTTTTTTTTTTTTTTTTTAAAAAAAAAGCCTCCCCGGCAAGAGAGGAATTTTTTTTTTTTTTTTTCTTTTTTTTTTTCCTAACCCAGGTGTTAAGTGGATGCCCGAGTAGCATTCTTAGTGGGTTTGAGCATATATATAGTAAATGGGATGCTTGTCTCCTGCTGTACTCTGTATGCTTGTAAAGCATGTTCCCTCTTTCTTTCCATGTCAGCATGTGCACACAGATGCAGGCAGTGAACACAGGATGAGAGAAGGTGCTGGAGAGAATTGTTATCTGACTTCTAGAGAGATCCTCAAGTAACAAATATAGGGGCATGTCTTTCACTGCAGTCCTTCAGGGTCCTGCAAGTGATTTCGGTGGGGACACCACTGAATTTCTACTGTCGGAAGGGCTGAAGTTTAAACAGACCAAATTCTGCCTTTAGGAATTCACCTTTTAAACTGAAGAAGGAAAACAATTCTGTGTTTTATCTGAAAAAAAAAAAAAAGTGTTTTGTCTTCTGCTCTGGCTTGCTGGTTCCATGATTTTTTGTGGGGTGAAGGGAGAGGTATTGTTTTGATTTTGTTGATTTTAATTGAAAAAAGGTGTGGAAGAAAACTGGGCCCCAGCATTTGGACTGTTATCAAATATTTTTAACACTTGGATAGAGTTGGAAAAATTATGGACTCTGCAGGAAAACAAGCAAACAAACAAACAAACAAAAATCACAAACCAACCAACCAACCAAACCCCACAGACCATTGAATAAGCGGGGGACTCTGGGGAAGGTTTAGAATGTAGATGTTGAGGAAATCTCATTTTTTAAATTCACTCCTGGAAACATCAGGAAGTGACAGCCACCAAAAATAAGGGGACACCCAATATCTTGAAAACACAGCAAAACCTGCACTACTTTTGCCTCTGTCCAAAAAGTCTTGGGAATGGGGCAGGGGATAATACATTATCTGCTTAAGCCTTCATTTCATTGCACTCTCAAACATACCAGTGTCATGGAAAAGAAAATCAAGTGAATAAATGTTGCAATTTATATATATTTGAATAGATAACAAGAACAATTTTACTGTTTGCCATAAACGAAAACCCCCACCAAATCATTCCTCTGATTGAGGCTCTGAAGCTCTGTTTATGGCTGCAAAGTGATTTCATACAAAAAAAAAATTACACATTTTGAGTTATTATATCACCCAGAAATTTGATGCCACTTAACTATGTAATTTTCAGAAATGATATAAAACCACTGCAGAAAAATATTCAGGGAAGCCCAAAAGACCTCTTTTTATCTTTTTTTATGGGTCTAAAATGAGAACTCGCAGAGATCCTTGCACTGTATGTGAAGGCTGAACTGCCACCTCGGGAGCTTTATTAATATGTATGTAAATATGATCTGGTTAGATCCTGTGTTTCTGTGTCTTTTCACAAGGTGGAGCGGAGTGACTAACTAAACTGATCAGATCAACTCCCCATCTTTATGCTTTTTTTTTTTCCCCCAAGTAGCAACATCTAAAGATTCAAAGAAAATAAGGACAACAGCCTCATTTATGTCAAGATTGTCTCAAACCTCCTTCCTTCCTTTCTTCCTCCCCTCTCTTCTCCCCACCCCCAACTCTCAGATCTGTATCAAAAACAATTTACTTCTAACTTAGCATGAGCTTTCTCAGTAAAGACTGGGAAGAAACTAAAATCACATCACACTGAATCTGCAGCTCCAATTTTTCTTCCACTGAAAAGTTATTCGAGCAAATGGGGAGAAAGTGGAAATGCATTCAAAATGTGTCCAAGTGACAAGCTTATCCTCCATGAGGATACTAGGACTTCCTCTTTATATTGAAGCCATTGTTATTTATGTACATATAGATGTGCCAAATTTTAGCTAAAGAGATGGTACGATTCAAGAAAAAAAGAAGAAAGAAACACAGAAGCTGAACATGTGTGTGCAGAGTTCTTGACTCAGCATGCCTTGTTGTCTATAGCATAAAACTGAATATTTAACATCATATTAGCTTTGTTTCCCCTATGATAAAGACAGTATTTCTAGAAAAGAACTCCTCAAATCCCTGTTTTATTATGAAAACAGAAATTATGATTACCTTAATACAAGATATCTTGTGCATAAGCGTGCTTTCCCCCTCTAATTTAAACCAAGGGACTATAGCACCTTTAGAGATAGTGAAAAGCTTATTCTGTTCTTGCAGATTATGTTCCCGGTTTGCCTGCAGTTTTTTTATTTATTTGGGGGACGTTTTCGTTGCTGTTACTTTGTGGCTTTTTGTTGTTCCGGGTAGCTGCGGCACCAGGTTTGCAGGACGGTGGCGGGAGGCCGGTGCTGTGCCGTAGACCCTGGACGGCGGAGCAGGGGCCGGGGCTACCGGCCCTCTTACCCAGCTGCGCGAGCCCGCCACGGCCGCACAACCCGGGACAAAGCGGGGCGATGTCGGGGGCCGCCGCCGCCGCCCGGGGCAGCCCCCGGGGACCCCGGCCCCTCTAGCGGGGCGGCTGCCACCGGCTGCGGCGGGAGGGCGGGGGGACGACACCAGCGCGGGGCCAGCTGCAGATGGAGGCGGGTCGAGGGATAGGTCAAGGTTAGAAAGAGCCTGCTATTGATCTGGCTTTGAAAGCGAGACAGGGAGAGCAGAGAGACTAAAGGGGGAGCTGTGAGACAAGACATTAACAGCTTTCAGTGCTAATGATCACAAGTGCCAGACAGGGGAGGAAAGAGGAGACTGAGAAATCACTTTGGATTTTTTTTTTTTCCCCCCTATTGGGATGTATTTTCGGAGAAAGAGGAGGAGAAGGCAGGCTGGGGCTTCACCCCCCGCAGTCCTGCCCGCAGCCAGCGAGGCGGTGCGGGCTGAGGGGGCTCCGGCGGCCCCACCGCCCCAGGCAGCCGGGGCGCCCGCCTGGTCAATCATTGCCGGCCCTTATCTCCTGCGCTCAGTGCCCACTGGAAGACACTGGTTAATCAACAGATGATGCCCAGTAACTTCCCGATAAGCCGCGCTCCGAAGGGGTGCAGCTTCCTGCAGCTTGCTGAGAAACGGCCGCAGCCGCTGCGAGACGGACTTTGCACTCCCGAGAGTGGAAATTCACCCCCACAACCCCCCGTGACCGCGGCCGCAGCCCCGTGGAGTGGCCCTGCGGCCGGGCCGCGCTTTGCACGGCAGGCACAGCCACACAAAGCCTCTCGGCCTCGCCAGCCGGGAGGAGAGGAAGGATCAAAGCAGGGAGAGCAGTGAGGGCAGCCCCCATCCCCGCTGACCTGCCCGGGCCCCCTTCCCCGTGGGTGCGGAGGTCGGCAGAGGGGACCCCCTTCCCTCTGCTGCCCCGCGAGGGTGCCGCACCCCGGCCCCCGCATGTTCGGACACCGCTACCCCACAGGGCCGGCCCCAGGGGTGCACCCGCGGGGCGGGGGGGGCCGCGGCTCCTTCCCTCCCCTGCCCGGCGGCGCGTAGCCTCTGCCATCATCACGCTCGTTTTTCTGTCCAGGACCCTGCGAAACAAACCAAAACACACGGAGAAGAATCTAAACAGCTTAAGCGCCGTTAAATGTCTTTTACGTGTTTGCCGTGCGTTAATAAAGGCGGAGGGTCGAGCCGGGGCAGAGTAGGGCACTGCAAGGCTGGCCCGGCGCCCACTGCCCGGCCTGGGAGCTGGTGGGGGGCCCGGCTGCCCTCGGCGTGCCGTCGGGCCGGGCTTCGGAGGCTGGCAGCGCCGAAATGCGGGCTGTGAGCGGGCGGGCGGGTGTGGGGAGGAAAAGGCAGATTTGCTGTAGGAGGCGAGAGCGTTGCTGTTTAGCCAAATTCTACTCCAAGCTGATTAAGGGCATCGAGATGAATTCTGTTCCCCTCAAGGCTCTCATGCGATTTAATACAAAAAAATATCAATTTAAAGTGGAAAGTAAATGACACGACTGCAGAGCGGCTCTCCTAGCGTGCTCCGGGTGGAGGCTAGGTTTCTTGGGTTTCTGCTCCATCTGCCTTCAAGCCCCCAGTCCTCCCCCTCTCGCCGTTCCCTTCGCCCTGTCCAGACCTGGTGCTGAAAAGCTATTTGCACCGAAAAATTTCCTTGTCTTGGGGGGCAGAGAGAGAGAGAAGACAAATAATCGCAGGACATGGGCTGAGAGAGAGGAGGTAGAGGGGGAAAAGTTGGTTTCCAAGAATCTCGCAAGTTAGAAGCGCACGCAGTTGTGGGCATCTACCTGCGTGTGAAATAGAAGGACAAGTGCACTGAGATGCGGTCCCTGGGAACCCGGCGTCTCTCGATTCGTGGCTAAGACTTAATTCCTCCAAGGAAAAATACTCTCTGTCAGTATTTTAAGGGAATGGGGTGGGGGAGAGTGAGAGAAGGTCGGAGCATGTGTGCGTGTGCGGATCGGCTGTGCGCGCGTGTCCCGCTACCATCACACTTCGGGTAGGGAGAGAGGAGGGGAAAAAAAAAAGCAAACCACCACCACCACAACTCTCCCCAACCCACACAGATATTTCTGTTGTTGTAAAACTGTTTGAAAGAAATGCAGGGCGAACGCGCTCGCCGCCGAGGAGCTGCGGCGGTACCAGGAGGGAAGAGCAGCCCGACACCCCTCGGGAGCTGCCGCTCCCGGGCACGGACGGCGGAGAGCACGACCCAGCGCCGGGCCCGGACGGCGGAGATCGGCCGCCGCAATGAGTAACGGCGAGGCGGCGGCACCGGCGGGCAGCGCGCCGCAGACCCGCGCCTCCCTCCGCCGCCGGGCGCGGAGCAGCGCGGCCTCCGGCAGCCGCCCCCGCCCCGAGCGTGGCCGGGCCGGGCCGCCGCCCCCGCTCGAGCCGCCCCCGCTGCGGCCGGCGCCGGGCGCGGGGAAGTTTGGCCGTGCGTGAGGATGCGGATCGATTCCTAGCCACCCCCCCTCCGCTTTCCTTCGCTGCCGGCGCTCTGCGTACCCGAGCGAGCAGCGCTGCACAAAGCCCGGAGCGGCTCCCGAGCCCGGCATGTGCTGTAGTTTGTGTGTGTGTGTGCGGGTGCGTGCGGTGTGTGCGAGTGGCGTTTCTTGTTCTCTTGCAGGGTACAATGTTAAAAAGCCACCGCTAGTCGCCCCCAGTGCTCCTACTCTCTGGGTCTTTTTGTCTCTAGTGCAGATTAAACGTCACGTCCGCACTTGAACTTGAATTTTATCCCATTGTACAGAGGCAGCCCCAGCCATAGAGAGACAGAGCGCTCCCAGAGAACCAGGACTCCGCCATCTTCACATTGCAATATATAATAGTAATAGCCAGCACCAGCCCAGCTGCACTGGGGGCTTCCTTCCTTCCAGTCCCAGTGCCAGGCGAGGGGGGAAGAGTGCAAAGTGGTGCAGGAGCACTGGCAATCCAAAAGCACCAGGGCAGAGCAGTGCCACTTGAACTGGGAAAGAGGAGACACAGTTTTGGCTACCCCTTTTCAAAAAAATTCTCTCTATATATCTACCCAGCAAGGGTCAAGCTCTGAATATTTTTTTTTTTTTTGGCAATTTTTTTTGTCTGGGCAATCCCAATTCTAGTACTTTTAAAATATACATTCCTGCCTTTTTTTCTTTTTTCTTCTTTTTTTTTTTTTTAATTTTTTTTTCTTTTTCTTTTTTTTTTTTTCTTTCCTTTTTTACCCTCCTGTTGGAAAAGCGCACTTGCCAATTTGCGAAGCACTCTGGAAAGAGGGAAAGAGAAAAGTGTCACTGGCGGTGCTATCCTCCTAAGTTCAAGAAGAGATCTGGAAGTCCAAGTGCCAGAAGCAGTGGAGAAAAGACAGAGTGTGTGAAACAGAGAAAAAAAAAAAAAGAGCGAGAAAGAGCTTTTCCTGATGATGATTTTTAATTGAGAGAGGATCCCATCCAGTGCACCACAGCAGCAACAAAAAGGAGGCTTTTTTCCTTTTTTTTTTTTTTTCCCAAGAAGAAGAACTCGATAAAGAAGAAGAAGAAAGAGGAAAAAAAAAAAAAAAAGAGGAGGAGGATCGCCCCCCCAGCACATCACCCCAAACCAGTGCAGCTCTCCAGGCGATGCCAGTGTAAATGCCAGGGCAATGTCCCGTCGCAAGCAGGGAAACCCGCAGCACTTGTCACAAAGAGAGATTATCACACGTAAGTTTGAACTTGGAACCAGACTGAGCCGAAATCGAGAAGCAAAATTAGGGAAGGGGAGGAAGCGGCTGGGGGGGGGGGGGGAGACTCCAAAGACTCCAAGAGCAACCAAAGCTGGTAAATGACTTCAGAGAGAGGGAGAGGAGAAGGGAATTAAAGAGGGGAGGGGGGTGTGTGGCTAGGGGGGATGGGCTGAGGGTGGAGGGGGGGAGAAGCCCGAAGTTTGCCGTGCGTTTTTGCAGCGGTGCGGAGGTGAGGCGGTCAGGCAGGCGGCGTGGAGCGGGGAAGGCGCTGCCGGCGGGGAAAGCGCGGCGTGGCGTGGGGCGGCGCGGGGCTTCTCCGGGGAGCGGGTGCGTGTGCGGAGGGCGGCGGAGCGGGGCGCGCAGTTGCGGGCCGGGCCATCCCGCCGGGACCCCGCCGGGACTCCGCCGCTCGCCCCCGGCCCCGCTCCTCGTTCCGCGCTCCTCGGGCAGCGCGGAGCGGTGGGAAAAGTTGGCCGAGCGCCTTGCTTCGGCGTGACAGCCGGGCCGGGGCGGGGGGGGGGGCGGCGGATCAAGGTGCGCAGCGAGGAGGGGTGAAGCGGAGCTGCCCGGGGGGGGGGTCTTAACGAGAAGCACATGGAGGCGGTGGGCCGGACGGAGCAACGCGGGCCGGCAGCGGCGGCCGCCGAGCCCCCCGGCGCGGGGAGCGGGGGCAGGTAGATGGGCCGGCTGAATCCTGCCCGCCCCAAATCCATCGCCGGCGGGGGGAGATAACTCTCCTCCAAAGTGGGGGGGAAGGCAGGAGAAGCTTGTTTGAGGCTAGAGGCAGGGCAGGGGGTGCAGAGGGGCCGGGGGCGGGAGGAGGTGTCTGTAGGAGACATGGAGCGCGGGAGAGCCAAGGTGGAGGACAGGGCTGGAGGGCACGAAAAGAGGACCAGGCAGCGGCACCGGCTAGGGTGCCGGGGCGGGAGCGGATGCTGCACTTTGTCGAAGCTCCCATTGTGAAATGAAAACACACACATAGCCGCCCGCCGCGCCCCCCCCCAAAAAAAAAAAAATAGAGAAGGAAAAGATAAAGTGGGGGGAGGGAAGGAGGCACCCCACTCCAGCTCCAGCATCCCCCTTCCTCCCCGTTTCCACCCCTAAATCCCCGGGAGAAGGGCGAGCGCCTGCAGGCACGGTCGGGGGCAGGTCCCCGCGCCGGGCGCCCCGCTCCGCTGCTCCGCCGCTCCCGTCCCCGCGGGGCTTGTGCCGCGTAGGGGGGGGAAGGAGTGGGGGCGCCTCCCGGGGCGCGGGGCCACCGGCGGTCCCCACTTCTCCGCTACCACCGGGGCACGGCGGGGGGGTCAAGGAGGTCCCCATTTCCCTCCTATAGCATGGAACCCGTTTGGGGGGCTTGGTAGAAAATTCCCGGCACACCGTGGCGAGGTTTGGGGGAGCGGAGGCCGGGATGGGGCCCCGCATCCCGCCGGGGAGGCCGGCCGGACACCCCTTTCCCCTAAGACGAGTCCGCAAGTTGCTGTGCTGCGGGGGGCGGCGGCGCGCACCGAGCCAGCCCGGGGCTGAGCCGGAGCCGCGGTGGATCCGAATATTTATGTTGAGATTTTAAAGAATTTAAATAAATAAATAAAATATTCCCCCGGCTTCTCTCCCTCCCCTGAAAGCCAAGAATAGGAGCCATCTGCCAGGAGCATTTGGTGCTTGCGAGCTCCTCTTTCTTTGTTACCGGTGATAAATTTCTGTTTGTAAGATTTCCTTGGGAATCGAGATATCTATGTGTTTATCATTTTTCCACCTCCTGTGAGATATTTTTTCTTTTCGTATCGGAGGGGTTGGGGGGGGGGGGGCGGTTTGAGTCCCGAAATTTCAATTTCTTTCTCTCTTTTTTTTTTTTTTGTGCACCTTTATTTTTTAACCCGTTCCTCCCCCCCCGCCCCCCCCCCCCCAGCCCATCAGCTGTTGAAACACAAATGAAGATGCATCTAATATTCAGTTCTTTCTGTGGGGTTTGTTTTTAATTCATTGTTATTTTGGAGCCAGATTGGCATCACCATAAAAGGTGGATTCCCCCCTCCTCAGCTCCCTCCCCTTCGTTAATTGCATTTTTGTTTTTAACCATCCGGTTTGGAAAACGCATTTCCTTTTTTATTGGTGGCTTCTTAATTTTTTATTTTATTCTTTTTTAAGAAAAAGCATCAACAACCTAACCCCTCTAAATCGCCCTGTGAAATTTCTCCCACTTCTTTTCTGTTTCAGTTCCGAGGATATGTGTGGTGTTGAAAGGGGGTGTGCGGAAAATCTGGTTTGTTGCGCACGTTTGAATTTGTTTAAAGGGGTGAAACATTTATTTTCTCGCTGATGTTGCTGGTGGTGGGGGGAGGTGGGGTGGAGAAGAGAGACAGGTAGGTTTGTTATTCCAGTTTGATCTCCTTTTCTGATCGCTTTACTTGAAAGTAAATAATGAGGCAGGAGAGCATGAGAAGGTGCCGAGGAGCTGCGTGTACAATGGGTTTAGCGAGGAGGCTGGGGAGGAATGGAGAGCAGAGCGGTACGCAGATTCCCTCCCTCCCCTCCTGTATTTATCTGTCTCTCCATCCTGAGGAAGCTGGCGGAGAAATCAGGCTGCATAGTGAACAGTGGCAGAAAAAAAATGAAGGTATTCAGGGGAGGAGGAGGTGGGAGCCGGGGGCGGGGGGGGGGGGCGCTGCGGCTGGGGCTGGGGGGAGCAGGGAGCGCAGGCATTTCAGCGCACAGGCGCGGAGCCTCAGCTGCAGGCTTGCAGGAGGAGGTTTCGCAATCCCCGTTCTCCCCGGGAAGGTGTCATTCTTTGGGGAAATAGCAGCCAGGGAGACTGTCCTTTGCAAGGGAGAGTTTGGAAAGTAGCGGGCGATAGAATGGGAAACCAAAACACTTACAACAAAATAAAGACAACCCCAAGCCAAGCCCCCAAAGCTGGGATGGTTTGATACTGTTTTCTGAAATCTTGCATTTATGTCATGTTCAGCTTGGGCTCACTCTCCCTTTTTGGCATCTGTCAGGAAAGTTGCATTTCAGGATGGATTGGAGGTCTGTGCCAGGCAAGGAAAGAGAGATTGGGAGAGAGATGGGGGGAGAGAGAGAAGGGTTTTCTGACACTACTCAGCTGGAGTTTATTTGGTTTCATGCTCTTGGTGTTCAGAGAAACATTTAGATCCTGAGTGTAAGACAAACAAACACAAAAAGCAGAGGGGCTGAAATGTAGTTGTGCGCCAGAGTTGCAGTGTATCTTTAGCACAGTGGTCTTTAAAACTACAAAATGGGGTGGCCTGTTTGTCCTTGCCAGGCTCACTCAGGCAGCCCTGTAATAGATGCATGTGCAGGGCAAAAAGAAGGAAAACACTTAGAGAGAGAGAAGAGCAGCTCTGGACCTTTATTCAGCCGTGGTGGACAGAACAAACTTGGTAGTCGAGCTCACTTAGATGAGTGGACAAAGCCAAAGATGCGATTATGTAAAGAGAAGGCTGAGCTGTTGAGCTGCTTTATGCAAATAAACGTTATTTTGGTTTGTTTCAAATTGCTGATTTTCCAGCTAAACATCTTTTTTTAACTCGAGAAATCTGTTTTCAAACTAGTCCTGCATTTTGTATTTGAAGGAAATGTGAAAGGCGAGAGCATGTAAAAAGCTTGCTGATAGCAGTTTTGCAGAAGGCGGCAAAGCAAGTACATTTCTGTAGAGCAGAAGTAAAGACTGTGAGGGAAAGGTTCAGTAAAGTCATACAATTCCAGGTAGAAAGCCAGGTTTCCCAAGGAGGCTTTTCAGTACCTAGTCAACAGGTTCCCTAGGAAAAGTAATAATTTCCTTTATTGCTTTGTATTTGTATGTAGTCATTAGCAATAATAATAATAAAACCCTACAAGTTTTTGCATGTCAAAGTTTTCCAAATTGCTTCAAGGAGCTTCTCTTAAAATGCATTTAGATTTAGTGTAATTAATGCACTTTTTCCTACAGAAAAACAAAAAAAAAAAACCCAAACCAACAAACAACAAAACACACCAAGGTAATAAATTCTAATACAAAGAGAATGTAAGCTGTGACTAAAGAATTAGAGAGGAAATTATTATTATTTTGGATGTAGCTGACTTTTTCATAATACCTGCATAGCTGTGCGCCGAAAAGCTTAACGTTTTTAAAAGGCATTACATGTGTTGGCTTTAAATAGGACAGGAAAAAAAATTGCATGTTGTTGACTTTCACTTGCCGTTCATTTGAATGTATTTGTACCAGACTTGTGAGATTAAAAAAAAAATACTGGCACATTTTAATCGTTTCTGGTATTTTAAAAGGTTTTTTAAAAAATGTTGCAGCGTAACTAGATTGAGGATCTAGGTTGTACTGTCCTTTTTGTTTGATGTGCTCAGTGGCTTAAATAGATATACAGCGGGTGGGAAATTATTTTGGATTTTATGTTATTTGCTGGTCGGCAGATGCAGAGCATATTTTGTCAGGCTGATTTAAATATTGAGAAATAAAAGTCTTCAAGATTTTTCAACCTGGCTACCTTTAATAGGAGTGGTTGAAGCCCTTGTCTTGCGCAAAATGTATGTTTATCTGGAGAACAAAGGGTTGTCTTGTGGCATATTTGACAATAATTAGGACTTAGAGGAGTCTGCGCTCGTAGAAGTAGTACAAATTATTGATACCGGTTACCGACTCCAGTTGACACCTCTTCAGCGGCTCTTCCCGGGGCTGAGCTTCCTGCTGGCAAATCTTTTCGCTTAAAAATTGCCTCTGTGCAAGACTTTTGCCTCCCTTCCGCGTTTCCTACCTGGGTCGCTTTGCGCTCCGTGCTGTTTGTTGATGGAAAAACACTTTCCAAAATAAACTTTGCAGGCTTCTTTTTTGCTCGCCTCCCGAGCCTGCCTGGTGGCCCGGCTGCCAGTGGCGGGAGATGACGACTAGGGGGAGCTCCCGGCCCGCGGCACGGCGGGGCCGCTGCCCGGGACGGGAAGCGCTGCTCGGGGAAATCACAGCCGCGGCTCAGGCAGTTTACGGTGTTGCAAAATGTTTTCGGTGTAAAGTTGTGGTATTGATTTTCATGCGAAGATCTATACAGCGCTAGCTGAGAGGGGCTGTGAGCGAGACAAATCTATTTTTAGCTAAATTGTGGCTGAGTAATGGGCTCAGGCGGGCAGGAATTTTTAATTCAAATTATTTTTAACAATGCCTTTTATCGTCAACGTACGATGTTTAAATTCTCAATTTGTTGTTGTCAGATAGCAATCAGGCTAATTATACCTGTACATGAGTAAGTCTCTGTGCGTGGGGGGAAAAAAACCCACAGAGACCCATTTGTTTGTTCCAGTGGACATAAAAACACAGAGCGGGGAAACTGGAGTTCTAAGGGAAGGTGTGTAGAGCAATAAAGCAGACATACATGTACATAATTTGGTGTTGATTACATGTCAGAAAGCCACATGTATCCCTGCCGAGAGGATTTAACATTAGATAGTTTACCTTACTTTCATCATCAGATCCTTATAGCAAAAAATCCGCAGTTCCTGCAAACGAAAATAAGCTTTTTTTCTTTTTTTTTCCTTTTTTTTTTTTTTTCCTAGAGAAATAAACACAAAATCACATCTGTCATGCAGAAGTTGCTGCTGAGCAGCTCACAGACTGCTCTGCTGGTCTTGTGCTGTTCTCTGCTGCAGTCGGCTTGTGCTTCATGGATGGACTTTAGCGGGACGCTTTCTTGCCCAAACATATAATTTTGTGGCGTACACATGGGAAGCTTTGATCGGTGAATGTTTATTTCACCCAACCCTAGAAATTCATCAGATTATGGTATTGCCAACATAGCACAAGCATCTTCTTATTTTTATGGTACAATATGTGGATGGAGGTTATCCTGTGACAGGAAAGTGCACTTTATTCTAACCTGAAAGAGAAGTAAATTAGGTCAGACAAAAGATCAGGGCTGTCATCGGCTGTACAAAACCCCTTCACTCTTGGGTAGTGAGGGCCAGCAATTTATCTGATGATTTCTCTACTTCATTTATGTTTGAATTGAGCTAGTTGGAAGCATATAGACAGCAGCCAGCTTGTTTGACAGACCGATAAGCTGAAGAGCACAGTGCCCGGGCCGCTGCTGATGCTGCCATTCCCCAGCCGCAGGAGAAACCTTCCCTTCTCCCCTCCTGAAAAATCAAACTTTTCTGACGATGGCTTTCCTTCCGTTCCACGACTGTTAACTTTCACCAAGAGAAACAGCAATCTCCCTCTCCTCCTCCCCGTCGCTCTTGCCCACCCAGCACACACACAACCACACTCCCTTTCATCCTGTTCCCTCCTCTGTCTCCCACCCGTCCCACTCCCCCAGGTTGAAGTCTGGTAGAAAAGTCTCCCCACATAGACCTGCTACCCGAAAACGGCTCTGTGCTTCACTGATGGCGCTTTTCCTTCTTTTTGATCGCAGTTTTGTTTCTCCAGGGTTGTGTTGCAGTGGTTGGTTGAATTTGGTCTCCCCTCGGTAACCTCCAGAGAAAGCAGTCGGAAAAATAAATGAGGGCTGGGGGTTACCGCCTGCTTTAAAGTTAGTGGTACCATAAAAGTGCTTGGTGAAGCATCAGCATTGGCTGTAGATGGATTTATATATATGTATCTTTTTAACGAGGGAGGGAAACGACAGCAATAACTGCGTGCATTGATAAATGCATGATTCATTCAGCTGCTCTTACTACAGCATCTTCCTCTTTCATGTTTATTTACTTTCTTAAAATGTATCTGGGCAGGCTGCACATCGTTCCTCAGCACCCACGGCTACAGCCTCAGAAGCAGCTGTGTGTTCGGCTCCCGAACATCAGTTAAATTTGCTTGCTGTCCACCCTCCCTCCCAAAATGCTGTTTCTTGCTCAGTACTGTAGACCCTTGTTGGAGCTTTAAGTAGTAGCTTCTTTCTCTTTCTTTTTTCTTTTTTTTTTTTTTTCCAAAGGATATATAAAAAATGCCTAAAGCAGGCTATTCAAAAACAAATTAAAGCAGAGGGACACACTTCATGCGTTGCAGGCACACGCCAGTAGAAGCAGGTTAGAGAATATCATCATTTTACTGGCAAAAGTGACACCAGATCGGGGATTTGATTAATGGTGCAGCATTCACGGGGACTTAGTTCTGTGTTTTTGACGTATGCAAGTCTTTTGTGTAGTTGCCTCAGTGCAAGAAATTCCTTTTTTTAAAATTTTTTTTATTCCTGGAGCAGCTGATAATTTGTGTGTGTGCTGGATATGCCCAAGGTACTTTCCAAAGACTAAGCACTAGGCAGCACAGTATAAAAAAGGAATCCAAAGTTAAGGGAGAGGAAAAAACACGCTGGTTTACTTAACTTTTTTATGACCCCTTTTACTAAGCCACTGGAAGAAGCCATAAATTCGCTGAATGTTATAATGAATATGTTTCAATGAAAGTAAAAAAAAAGGCTTAAGAAAATTGCATATGAGCAACAGTGTGCCGTACACAATTGAGAAACACAGTTGCTTTTGAGCCTGATATTTAAGAAAAGAACAGAGCTGTTGTGTGTTTAATACATGTTCAAAACTAATTACTCAGTTTTGATCATGCCTTTAAAATCCTTGGGTAAGAATCTGTGCTTCCAATATCCTTTTCTACGCCACTTAGAAGCTTGCACCCAAATACTGCTCCTTCTCCTTTTGTGGCACCGAGCACTCCTTTCTCTTCTTGGTTGTCGTTTAGTTTTAAATAAAACAAATGTATTCACTGGGGAACAAAGCATGCTTTTATATCACATCATCACATCCCATTTTATCTGTGGAGATTTACAGCTGCCGCAGTCTACAGAAGAGCCTATGCATTTTACGCTTTCTAAAGCAGTAAATATTTTTTATGAATGTATAGTTTACTTAAGAGGAGACACATCACTCCCTTCTTTACCACTGTACGTAGTTTCTGATAAAATAACATATGACAAGTGTTGGGGGTTTGTGTGGATCCTCAGATATTCTTGGCTTTTGTCCTGTTGGGGTCCAGTGTGGTTATTGTGTTGTTTTCCTTCTTCTTTTCCCTAAACCCTGGCTCTTTGCGGGGGTGTTTGGGCTTGCTCTGTCTCAGGTGTGTACGGAGGGTTAAACTGCTTTCCCAGGGATTTGGGATACTTCTGCAAAAGGTGGCTGATGTACCGGTGTTGCAGGAGAACCCTCTCACTCTCAGCTGTGCACGGGGCTCACTCAGGCGCTGGAGTGAAACCGATTATTTCCTCCTCCCACCCCACACCACAGGGTCCCCCTCCACTCTGTGCTGGTACCCAGCAGGGGAAGCTCGGGGGGGCTCCATCCCACTGCTGCAGGCCAGTGTCAGTGCCCAGCCCGCCTTGGCCACCATTGCCACCACCGGACAGGGACGCAGCGGCTGGTGTGTGGCAGCAGGGACCGGACAGCAGCGGCTCGACAGCTGCACCGGGGCCACGCATGACACAGCAGACGGAGGTTTGCTGCTGCTCCTGCCGCCTTTGTGCACTTGGCATATGCCTGGGATCTCCTCGGAAAGAGCGGCAGAGCTACGGGCCCCTGTGTTTCTAGGGCTTCCCCATCAAGTTGTCTCTTTTGGCCAACTCAGGCTCAGACTTTAATTAACAAAAAAAAAAAAAAAAACAACGCAACAAAAACCAACACTCTGAACAATTGTTTTTCAGTCCTCAGAAAAAAATTAAAAATTGATGGCAGATAAGCAGTGCCTAGCACCACTGAGCACGATGCTGATGCAATATATAGGCATAAGCTCAACACTGCACCTTGAAGCTGCAGGGAGCTGCAGGGACGCTCTAGAAACAGGTTATTGATAAACTTAGATGGCGAGGAGCCCCGTCGCCTGCTTCGAGCAGCCGTTAGTCTTTGTGCAGCGAGGATCCTGACACCGATCTCGGCGATAACCCAGCTAGAGAGCGTGTGATCTGAGCTATTTCCGTTAAGCATGTTGATGTTACAGTAAATGTGACATGTGGGTGTTGATTGAAGGGACATCATTTTCAGACCTGCTTTGGGCCAACACCCTGAAGAGCAAGTCACTCCTTTGTGCTCGCTCCCAACTAGGCTGAGCTCTTTCTGGATGTGCCTTCAAGACAGCAGTGCCTGTGTGTGGAGAACATCATGCTCTGCGCACTGAGGCAGGCTTGCGGGTGGCTTCCCATGCCTGGGCACCAGGAGCTGTGTCACCGTGGCAGACCCCAAGCAACCCCGGCTTGTCCCGGAGGCAGGTGGTCCCTGAGGTAGCTCAAGCTTAGCCCCCCGGCTGGTTAGAAGGATGGGCAGTGGCTGTGGAGGAGAGCCGGGGCAGGCAGAGCACTCACCCACCATCTGCAGCAAAGGCACTGGCAGCGCTCGCCTTAACCCTCCGTTATCGATTTGTGCAGAAGCCGACCGCGGAAGGGAGGTTTGACATGCAATGCTTTGGCCCGGCACCAAACTGTTCCCTCTTCCCCCTTCCTCTGCCTCCTCTTGATACTGTGGGACAGGAAAAATACAGAAGAGAATAGGTTGGCAACTTTTAGAGCTGTTCTTACCTTGGTCCTGCAGTGCAATAAATTACTGCTGCCTGGACCCAGCCTCACCCAAACCCCGTAAACAAACATCCATGGTTTTGTCCTTTGAGGCCTTGGAAATTATTTTTAGTAACACAGTGTTTTTTGCTATTAATGGGTACAATTTTGAGACATCTGACAGGCAGAAAGTAGTTAACATGTGCATTTGCTTTAATATTGGGCACGAGAGTATTGTTTGTATGGGGCACATATGCTCTAATGATGTCACCACGCAGAAGTAGGAGCGCTGGTGGTTTTGCGACAGTGCCTTTATGAAATTAAATAGTTTGTCCACTGTATTTTGGCATGGTAGGCAGCCAGAGAGCTTGGAGATGTTGCTTAGACTCCAGACAGCAAGTGTAATGCTTTTCAAAGCAAAGCAAATGATTTAGATTGTCCGGTTGCATTAATTTCCTGTAGCCATCGGATAACAACAGTGTCAGTCACGTCCCCGCAGATCACCCACCCCTGGCTCGCTGTGCTCCCTCGGCAGGCAATGCCAAGGCAATCCTCTTCGGAGGAGTCTCTGGGTGCAGGAAAATTACTGGGCACACCTTAAGATACCTGGAAGAACCAGGGCACGTTTCCTGGCTGGAAATAGCTCATTTGCAGGTTTTTTTTTTCCTTTTCTCGAGTAAGGGAGGTTTTTTGTTTGTTTGTTCGTTTGTTTGTGTGTGTGTGTGTGGCTTGATTTCTCCTTCTCAAAAAAAAATAATTTTAAATAAATACTTGTGAGGAAACACCCTCCTTCCCCCAAACCCAGCTACCAACAAACAGAAATAAAACCACAGAGTTAAATTCAAATAATGTGAAGCGACTTATTGGAAACCCACAGACACCAGTGGAGTCAGAACTTTAGATTGAGACCGGCCTAAATTGCTCCATTGGTATTAAAGGACTCCTTAAACAGCCTAAGATCCTGGCTGTTGTATTAACTAGGCATGACTCGATGTGTTATGGGCTGGACTTGTAGGCTTTTTTCTCTTTTCCTTTGTGGGTTTTAAATCTCTCCTGTAATGTTACTTGAATATAGGTTTTTAATGGCTTAATTGAGTTGTCAATAGGAAGCCTTTTTTCCTTTTCTTTTTCTTTCTTTTTTTTTTTTTTTCTTATTCTGAGTGAAAAAAAAAATGGAAATTGACATGGATAAAATGCATTTGAAGATCTATTCAGTATTTTGTTTTTGATTCTGTCTGTTTTCTGTGTTACAAATAAGGGGATGTCATATAGCTTCTGTATTGTTGGGTTTATGGCTGGTCTCATGCTTGATGATTTGTATTAAGCTCAAATCAGAAATAGAACTGAGTAAAAAAAATCTTTTGACAGTTTGAAACCCAATTACTACTGATCATGAGGGCTCGGCATACCAAGGAAACGAAAAGCTGATTTTTGGTAATGCGATGACTGCCAAAACATGAAGGAATACCAGATGTAATTTTTAAAAAGTGCCATTGCAGAGTCCTTGGAAAGAGAGAGTGAGCGAGTGTAAGTGAATAGGCATATCTGGATTTAACTAATATTCAAATGAAGTTTAGGACAGAAAAGAAAGAATTCGCAACAGTTTAGCTGTTTAAACCTCCTTCGTGTATCGCAGGCACCCGGTCAACACCCTTACCAAATACCGCAGTTTTGCTATATTTTCTGACGAGCACAATTTAAATCATAGGCAAAAAAAAAATCCTCACATAAAAAAGATAATAAAGCTGAGATCTGTGCTTCTCTTTTTGTTTGTTATATGTACAAAAATGCCAAAATTCAGCCTTTGTAATTTGAGAGGTGGACTTTAATCTAAAGGCTTTACAGGAATGCTAGGTGCAACTAGTCACAAGCATTTTCCCCCTCTGTTACCTTTTTTCCTTACAACCCTTGGTTCAGTTCCTATTTTTGTGTTGTCTTTCCCAGCTCTTTGTCCCATGTCATGTGAGTGCATCTGCATGACTGTGCCTCTGTGTGTGCATGCTTTTTTTTTTTTTAATATTTTGACGCTCTACTCCCCCTTAATAGGAATTCTTCCTAGAAATAGCGTGCGCATTTCTAAAGGACCCTTTTCACAGTCCTTTTCTTTTGGCTCTAAAACAATGTATTTGTAATTGGTAATTAAAGGTGCAAGCTCTCTTCAATATAAACAATATTGCTCAGTGTTGGACCATTAAAGGGAACTGCAGCACTAAATAATTACCTTTTACACCGTGACATGGTGTTTGCAGGCATCCGCTGCCTTCCCAGCAGTCCCTGTTCAGTGCAGGGTGATGGTTACATTTTCGCTAGGGCAAGGAGGCATCTTTTCACGATATAAATTGGTGGACTAATTACATAGCACCGTCTTCAAACTCTTTTTAAAATTAGATTAAGGGGAAAAGGTAATTAATGTTTTCCAGAACGAGTATTGCGTTGTGTATTTGGTAAGCCTGATGTGGGTTAGGAAACTGAAGTCTTTCCGTGCCCATCGTCTGCTCTGGCAGGACAGCCCGTGCTGGGACACTT
This sequence comes from Patagioenas fasciata, assembly GCF_037038585.1. Classification (NCBI taxonomy): domain Eukaryota; kingdom Metazoa; phylum Chordata; class Aves; order Columbiformes; family Columbidae; genus Patagioenas; species Patagioenas fasciata. The sequence goes on along the minus strand of NC_092524.1, from coordinate 57,656,919 downwards.
CGCTGGGGTCTCAGTCCTGCTGCTGCCGCTGGTGCTGCGGCTGCTCTCTGCTTCGCCGCCTGTGAGCTCCGATGCAACTTGTCATACATCTGGTAGAGACACCGATCAATTATTTATTCTGGAAGGCAAAAAGAGGGGGTGATTCTTTTTCTAAACTGCCTTTTTCAAGGCTCAATGATTTTTGTATCCAGGTAATACATTTCACCTTCTACCCCTTGTCCCTTTCCTACTTTTTTTCTTTTTTTTTTTTTTCAATTTTCTGAAGACAAAAGTCCTTTTGTTTTTGATCAGGAGGATAATCCAGATCTGAATTGTAACATCTGTTTATCTCAGTCCCACTTCCCTGAGATATTTGTGTGACTTGCTTTCCCCAGGAAATCCATAAGCAAACCACTCAGGCTAATAGAGAACATTTTTCCTTCTTTTCCTTTAATCCTGATTCGATTAGAGGTCTCACTTGCTGATTTACATACTGTTGGTTCCTCTGTTTTGTTCAGCCCAAATCCTATAGTCCTCGCAGAGGCAAAACAGCCTCAGGCAAAAGTCAGTGGAAATTTTGCCCGAGTAAAGCCCAAGGTTTGTGTGATTTGGCAGTTACATGGCAGAACAAGAGAAAACAAACCAAAAAAGCACGTTTTGCCCTAGAAATGGATTGTGATCTGTAATTATTTTATAATGTAAGAGTCATCTCTAAAATGCTCATTAAAAATGCACTGTTTTATTAATTATGAAATGAGAAGTTACTTATTTCTTAGAAACTGATGCAGGTCACTCAGAAATGCTTTCGCAGTCTTTTGGGGTAATGGTATGAAATCCATCAGGTCCATGTGCAAGACTTAAACAAAAAACTTCTATTAACCTATATAGCAACTGCAGACATATTTGACATCAGTATGAGTCGAAGAGTTCAGGCTCAGCCAATATGCCAGTATGTTAAATAAGTGCCTAATTCTCTTTCTCACTGCGCACACTTTTGAATCCCCTTAACTTCTCACGAGACCATATCCTGCGTACCTTAGTCTTGCAGTTGTGTTAACGGGTGGTTGTTTAACCTTGCCGGTATCTTTGTAATGGAGCAAAGTGGGACTCATTTCATATGCCACAGGTAGCCCAATCCTTCCTGCTTGGAGCACACAAGCACTTCCCTCCTTGCTTTCCCCCACACTGAAATAGGAGGAGAGGTTCAGGTGCATAACATTTGCTGGATGGGGCCTTAGCCAGATGGCTGGGAGATATGGTGGGAATGAGAAGGTGGGATAAAAAGAGAGGAACTATTTCAGAAAGTGACTTGGGGTTTGAACATTTGCGAAATGGCTCTTTGCTGATATTCTTGTAGTGCTGGCAGCAGTGGGAAAGAGCTGTCAGAAAAGCTATGCCAGGTCAGCTTTTCCATTTTTTTTTTTTTTTCAGGCAGAGCTTGGTTGCAAAATATATTGAAATCTGGGAGAGCAGAAAAATTGAAAAATAAAAGAAAGATCTAATCAGGCTTGGCTTCTTTGGGAGGGTGGGGGGAGGCTGGGCCTCTCATGATGCATCCTTCAGAGTGTGTGAACATTCAAAGCAATCTCTTTCTCTTCTCCCCTCATCCCTTTCCTCCCTCTTTCTCCTTGTCCATGTAAAGCAGAGGCTGACCATGTGGAACCGGCACTCGCCGACGAGGATGAGAGCCTGGCAATAGCAGAGCCGGGTGGCATCAGCATCGCCGCAGGTGGGACAGACCCCGACTTGTTAACCTGTGGACAGTGTCAGATGAACTTCCCGCTGGGAGACATCTTGGTTTTTATAGAGCACAAGAGAAAACAGTGCAATGGCACTGTTGGTGCCTGCTATGAAAAGAGCATGGATAAGAGCAGCCCTCCCCCCTCCTCACGCGCCGAGCTCAGGAAAGTGTCAGAGCCAGTGGAAATCGGGATCCAAGTCACACCCGATGAAGAAGACCGTCTTCTCACGCCTACAAAAGGAATTTGCCCCAAGCAGGAGAACATTGCAGGTACAGCATGTTTTACACTCAATCAGCTGCCTAGGTAATCTTTTAACGAGAGCCCTCTAGAACGTGCCATGAAACAGAAGCTTCAGTAACAGATCTTTATAGGAACCAGCGGTCTGGAGGATCTTCACGGCTCTGCAGGGCTCAGCAGGGCTGTCCATCCCACGCTTCATTCAGCGTAGCTGTCTGCCACGGCCAGCTCCTGGAGGGAGGGAACGCTTAATCTCCCCGAGGAGCCCAGAGGCAACCTGTACACATAGGAAAAAGCAGAAGGCGGTGGTCAGAAACCATTTCAGGAGCATCTTTAAGAGGTAGCAGTGGTGGAGGGATAAGTGACTTTAGTGAGATGCTCAATTCAGTCCAGTTCAGACACTCTGTAACACGCAGACCCACTGGGAAGGACCAAATCCTGACTCCACTGAAGACAGTGGAATAATCCTCTTCCCACTGCCTGCACTGCCTGCAATGGGAAGAAGATTTTGTTGCCAGAGCAGGGGTTTATTAAATCCTTGCTTGTCCCCTTGATGGGGATAGACATCAGCTTCTGGTCTGCATTGCTGCCTGTGCTGCCTATCCTGGGTCTCTACAGCTGTCTGGAGTTGGGTGGGCAATGCCTGCATTCACATGCACACCCCAAATGGGCTTTTTGAATGAGGAGACAAGAGCACAGGCTGGCTCAGATGGGTGAACTACAGGCATGTCTTTTTCTAAAACACCGTGCAGTTAACGTTTGCTCTGCGGACTCCTCCAGCTCAGAGGCAGGTAGTTGGGTGATGGAACCCACCTGGTCAAGCTGCTGTGCAGCAAGTCTGGGGCTGTTTCCGACATGCTGGGCGTTTCTTCTCTCTGCAGCAGTTTGTTCCTCTGCAGCAGTGAAAGGAAGGCTCTGCTCCCGGCTAGTGCGTAGGAGTTTCAGGTTACACAGCAGGATCTTTCCTCAAATGGGCCTTTTTTGTTCAAATCAGCGGTATTCCATACAGGAAACCAGTGGCAAATTGTCATTGCTGCCACTATTCCAATTTCTCTAGGAATTGTCCTATGGGATTAGATCTGACTGTCCAGGATCCTGCCTGTAGTAGAGATGTTGCCATTAGGGTGTCCCCAGAGGACTTGTGAGAGGCTCCTATCTTTACAATTGAAGATTCAGAGTGTCCCGCTTTTTGCACTGGAGGTCTCTGAATCAGTCCCCAGCACACCTGCTGGGCTTGGTCATCATATAAATGAAGATGGGGGCTTTGAACTGTTCAGTCTTCACACCTCCAGATGATCTATAGGCACATGCCACCCATTGAGTACGTTGTTGTTCTCTAGGAATCTTTTATGGGTGCAGTCACCATCTTAGCAAGGTAGTTTTGAGGGCATTAGCAGTGGCAGCCTGCGCTGTAGCGTTGTAAGCAACCCTGCTGTAAGACCTGACCTTGTCCTTTCACCATCTTTTTTCAACTTTCCCCATCCTTTTGCAGTTGTGAATAGCTACCTCATGTTGTAGCAGATTTGAGGGCTGTATTTCCTTCCCTTTTGGTGGGAGCAGCAGAGACGTATTCAGGACCTTCTTTTCCAGTCTGCTGAAGGCCTCCTGAATGGTGCTGAGCTCTCTCAATAGCTGATGGTGCTCAGCCCCTTGCAGAGAGTGCTCAGTGCTTAGTAAGATTGGTCCAGGAGACCCACGCTGTTGTTGCTGTCCAGATCTCACATTTTACTAATCTATGCCCAAGTTCAGTCCACAGCAAGATACTTCAATGGCTTTACCCAGTGCGGAGGTTGCTGTCCCATCCCAGCTTCTGGGGGTCAGCATCAATATAACTAACGCTTTTGCCATGCAGAAAATCTGCTGGGGGAGGGGGCGATGGGGGTGTTCACACATGGAAACGGCATGAAAAAAAATTTAAAAGCCAATCTGCAGCACCTAATCTCTTTCAGACGAAACTGAATATCAAATGAAAATATGTAGGAAAGATTTTGAACTGAGAAAAATAAAAGGATTTATCATTTGATTGGCATTTTCTCAGCAGTGCATGGAGATAGGGACATCCACTAAATAGTGCAGTAAGAATGCTTTCTCAATTAGGAGCCCAGCTCCGAGATAAAAAGGTGCAGTGTCCTTCCATATTTTTTTAATAGCAGCGGATAGTTTTCAATAGTAGGATAAAAGCCTCACATTACAGCCATGGAGGGTAGCCATGAAAAACCCACAGAAGTCATTCACTGGAAAGGCTTTAGTGGGATATACCAAACCCCTTATTTATATTTCAATAGAAAGGCTTTCTGCATTAGCCAAGAAAATCAGAATCTGCATTTAACATTAAAGGTATTTCCCAGTGAGCGGCTGTAGAGCATTGTTGTTAGATTTGTTAAAAAAAGAGACTAAATACGATTTCATAAAAGGGAAACTTAATCTCTAAGGCAGCTTTCTCCCACCCCGCCACCCCCTCTCTTTATTTTTTTATTTTTTTGGTAATAATGCAACAGCCTACAGTATTTTTACTTTATATGTGACGAAAGATATTCTTAGCCTTTCTGTACTGCGACAGGAAGAATGAATTTCTTTATTCCACCAAGAAATATGTAAAATAATCCCTTAGAAGTATGGGGAGATATGTTTGTTCAAAGCATTTAAAATGTTATTTTAATCAAAGGCACAAAACACTTCTACATGCTGTGTCAGCTAAAGGAGACCATTACATTTTAACAGCAAATCATGCTCTTTTTCCCCCTCCTAGTCAGCCCCCCCACTTTGAAACTAACTTTTTTTTTTTTTTATTAAATAAAAAGGCAAAAAAAGATTAAAGAATAAAAAAACTTCAGTGACTCAAATGTACAAAGTAATTTAATATGGTGGAAGCATTAATTATTTTAGCTTAATTGAATTCTGAGGACTGCAGTAGTTGCATTTTTGTAGACAAGCTCTGTTTATTATTTCTTTGTGTAGATTAACAGTAAAGGAAACATAGATAACTTTCAGTTATTTATTGTAAAATAAATGTGTCAATTCATGTGTAAAGCAAGCTGTTCAAAGATAATTGAGTCTTTATATTTGAAGAGGAAAACCAGAAATCACCCACTTGCCACTCTGGCTCCCTGAAATATGCTGCCACTGCTGCTGGCCTCAAATAGGTTTCAGCTCCTCTCCTTGATCTTCTGTTATTTTTGTAGACCTTCTTATTTGGTCGAAATGATTTGTGTGGCCTTCTGTGATGTGACTAAGCAGCCAAACCATACAGCTTAACATGGCTGAGTGTACGGAGGGTATGTCAAGCGCTGAGCTTGGCTCTGCCATTGTATCTCTCTTCCCTCTGGGCGTGAGGATGCTGGGATGCAGCACCAGGCCGAGTGTTCACCCTGATGCAGGATGCTTCAGAATGCAGACGTCTTTCCTCCTAGCTTGCTTTTTTGCTTTCTTTCTTTTTTCCTTTCTTTCTTTCTTGGTAACTCTGTTTGCTGTGGTCACTGAATGTCTCTTGACCACACAACAGACCTTGTGCTGTTTCAAAGGAGGCAGGTAGAACTCAGGAGTCTGCAGGAATTTGCATGCATGCAACACACATCCCAACTGACATTTCTAGGTGTCAGTAGAGACAAAGGCAACTTTATCTTTGCAATCAGCATTTAAAGACCTCCTGTTAATGAAGTCTGTCATCTTTTCCTGACTGGCAACTTGCAAATTCAAGCTTTTCAAGGTGCTTTCATTTAGTTACGGCTGTTCCTGAGGTGTATGGTAGTATGTTACTGGCACTGGAAGGATGTGACTTGCTTAGGAGCAGTGTGTCCTGTAAAGTTTCTGGGTTTTTTTGTTTTGTTTTAAATCGGCTGACCTTTTTGAAAATCAGTTCTACCTCTTGTACAGAGGGTGTGATAGTATCAAACAGATGTACCAGATTGCTGCACAGCAAAACACAGGCAGGCCAATGAGTTGGCTAGGAGTTATCAGTTACTGCTGCTTTCGTTTCACCGCTGGCAGGTATTTTGGAAACAATTAGACCGCTGTTGTATTTTATACTTCTTTTTATCTTTCATATTTATCAGATCTTGGGCATAACCAGGTGACCTGTCCTGGCTGAAGAAGGTCCTGGGGAGGTAGCTCATGTTGTCCTTTGATTGATGGTATTTCCTGTCCTCCTCATGGCCCTGCTGGGCTCGGGGGCCATCAGGCTGTTTCTTACCAGGGCTCTTTGAAATGATCCAAATTAAAGAAAAAGTAATGTACAGCTTGTTTTTAATGCTGGATGGTTTCAGAGAACCCCAGCAGAGTGGAGGTAGCCTCCACGGGCCAGGCACCGCTTGGACCAGACCTTCTCCAGCTTCACTTGCTGGTCCACACGTTCAAGACAGCATACCCTTGCAGACAGATAACCACACCAGAAGCAGAGGTTCATTAAGACAGCATAGTTAATTTCTGCAAAGATGGTGGTAGGAATGGGGAGGGGGTTGGCTGGAATTCCTCGTGTATCCCATCCCGGCCACCAGTGCTGGCCTCAATACACTGTGTACTTGAACTAGATGTGCATCGAGAAAAAAGGCTCTCTGTCAGAGACAGGATTTAACTGCAACCCCTGCTCCATGAATGTTCATTTCAGGCTTTTGAATGGTAAAACTGCCAGTGAGAGAAACTAAATAACTCGCATGTGCTGGAAGCCAGAGATAAACACCGCCGCAGGTTGCCATGAAATAGGCTATTTGATATATTTAGAATTGTTATTTTTTTCCAAATTAAGATTAGTTAAATCCATGTGTGTTGTGTGAGTGATTGTTAACTCAATGGCATGGATTATCCTTTTTTCAAATCATGACAGCTAATTATTATTGCTGTCTACCCTGAGACATTCACTTACAATGTACCATTATGGACCTGCGCACCCATATTAACTGTAGGATTCAGACAGCCATCATGATGCCTTCACACGTGAGGGGAGGAAAACGTGAGCTGAAACATCCCGAGGCTGGTGGCAACAATGTCGATGTTGGTCAGGTTGGGAAGAGATGTCCTGAGCAGCATCGAGCCAGCACAGGGCTCGGGGGCCAGAGGCTGCCACAGCACCGGGTCCTGCTGCCAGCACCTCCTTAGGGCAGTGGGTCTTGCAGGAATGACTTGTCAAAGCCAGGCCAGGGAAAACACTACTTGGGGAAGAAGAGGCTTCCAGAAGTGTGTGGTAACAGTGCCTGAGAAACCTGGGTTGTAGCTGCAATCCTTTTCATGAGGCTTTTCCAGGCATGTTTCTTCCCTCGCATCTGCCATGCTTTCCCTGAGCACAGATGAGTTACCTGGCCTCCTCCTCCTCTTCCTCCTCCTCTGCAGCTTCACCAAGTATTTAGCAATGTGTTTTGCTAATTGGTGTGGCTGAGCAGCTCGGTGGGGGGACACACACGGAAGGTGTCAGCTGCAGCTCCCTGAGAGCAGGGCTAACAAGCAAGTCTCCTGCCCCCAGGGACCTCGGCTGAGGTCCTGGCTTAGGTTCTGGGGAGAAAAACAAGCCATGTGATCTGACCCAGCACCCTGTCTGCACCTAGGGAGGGTGGGGGCATGCTGGGAAGCCTGGCTCTCCTCTGAGGGACAGGACACTGGCAGCTGCTTTCCCCTGGCTCACTGCAGCTTCAGGCATGACAGGGGGGCTGCTGAAATATCAACGGCTTAAAGTTTTAAGGGTGACGTGAGGCCAGGTGGAGGTGTTCCAGAGGATGTTATCCCTCTTTTTAGGGGTCTTTAGGGGGGTTGGTGCAGAGGATGCTCAGTGGTGGCTTAGCAGCCCCCCATTCTTGGCATGGCCCCCAGCTGGCAGTGAGAGAGGGCAGGGCTGCGGCTGTTGGCACTGCCAAGGCAGCGGTAAGCACCCTGCTGATCCCAGCAAGAGTTAAAGGGGAGAAACCTGCAATTATGAAACCCTTTCTTCCCCTTGCTTGAACTCCACCGCACCCATGTGGCGTGGCTCCAGCAGCCTCTGCTCAGCCCGGCCCAGGGGCCACCAGCCACGTTCTCCCCTCACCCATCTCAGTTTGCCCCCAGCCGTGTCCTTCCCAGGGTGTGGCCCCATCAGGCACTGAGGCTTTCCCAGCATCCGCCAGAGTCAAGTGTGAAATTAATCACACCGGGCTTTAAAAGCAGACCAAAAAACTGCTGAGGAATATTATGCCCTCAATTCTCCCTGCTGGTTTCAGCTTCTTGTTTTGTTCCTCTCGCCATCCTGTTTTTCAAAATTATTTTCTGTGCCCTGTGTGTGGTGAGCTGGACTCCCATGAGGCCAGGACAGCAGGTGACGATGCCAGAGGAGCAGCAAGTGGTCGAGCCTGGTTTCACCTGGGGTAACTCCCCTGAAACCGGTGGTGCCATGCCAGACGGATGGGGCGGCACAAGCTGGGACCTGCCCCCTAATGTGCAGGGTACCAAACTGTGAAACAGGAGCTTGTTGCTGTTATTTTCTCTCTCTAATCACTCTTAGTTACAGTCATCTTTGGTTTTACATGTGACAATGCTAGATAAAACTCTTTGGACAGAAGTGCCATTTTGCAGGCTGATGAGAGGGGATTTAAGAAGGTCATTCAATAAATGTGACCAGAGCCTTCTCGCTCCGGGGTGAATATGTACCGGGAGTCACTCTGTTAAGAGCAAAACTTGCTTGTTTGCACCAGCTTGGCACTACCATTTCCCTTTTTAATTCAGTGGAAGGACTCTGGACTTCCTCAGAGGTAGAGTCTAGTCAAAATGTCACCCAATAAAGTGGTTTTTTTCCTTTATTTGGGTCCTCTTGTGAAATTAGTTGGGTCATGTGTGGGAGACCAGAAACCACGTATATCTCTGCTTAGTATTAGCATGGAAAGACTGGTAGATTTTTTAGACAACAGTAATGGTAAATGATGAAAAGGCACTGGTCAGCTAGTCATTACTCATTTTGCTTGACAACTTTGTGAGCAACTGTTAGGAGTAAAGTAAAAGTAGTGCCCAACCATCCTATAGACTGCTTTGGCATTTGTTTTGGTGTGACTAATAGCAATAGGCTTGTGCTCAGTGGAGTATTGACTGCAAGAGAGGAATTTGTGTGCATTCGCAGGGGAATTTTGGACTGGGATGTAACTGAAGGAAAGCTAGTTCCATAGAAGTACTATGAAACAGGAAAGCTCCTATATAGATAGAAGAAGTTGCTGTTCCTCTCCTGTGGTGAATAAATACATAAAGGCACAGAAATTGTTCCTTTGCTTCAGCAGGACAGAAGTGCTGCTATAGCATGAGGCTACCTCCCTTCATGTCTTTTCAATAGATTGTTTTTCTGTCTCAGCCCGTGTTTGAACTGCGCTGCCTATATACACAGTGACCAAATCGGCTGTGACATAAAGGTTGAACCTTTCTAGGGTTTTTTGGAGATTGGAACATTTTTCTATCATAACTGGAGAAAAAAAACCTTGTGAAGTAATCATACTTTTTGTACAAGAAAGGCTTGGATTTCTATGTCATGTCACATAACTTCAAAGGGCATAGATTTGGGGCTGAGTTTCAGCGCTGGCTTCAGTGGCTGAGTGGGAAGATGGGAGCCCAGAGGGTGAGAAATAGAGGAGGGAGGCCAGGCATAGCAATAAAACTATGTTTCTCAGCAGAGAGCCCTGGAAACCTGGAAAAACTGGGTAGCTCTCAGCCGGGGAGATGCAGGCGCTCACTCCAGCAAGAGCATCTTTTTCAGCATGGTTCCTTCTCCCCGATCCCTCCCACCCTCCAAATGGTAATTGGTGGGCCGAGCAGTATAAATGTTATAAAAAAAAAAAAAGAAGAAGAAAAAGTGGGTGGGTGGGGTATCTAGGGATTTGGTGTCTAAGCTCAGGAGTTAAGCCGGAAATCCCAGAGATGTAATGAAAACAAAACGGACTTTTCACTTGCGCTGTGGCATTCTGGCAGTGAGAACGCTTTCGTGAGCCAATGTTTTCATTGTAGGTTTTCTCGAGAGAAGTAGTGGAAACGAATCGTTAACCCCTTAACAGGAATGAATGTGGTTGCTGCAGTGGGGAAAGGAGATCTGTCTTGGCTCCTAGTTGCCATGTTGGAGAGCTTGGGGGTGTGTGTATGTTTGTGTGTAGTGGGGAAGGTGGGGTAGATACCGCTTGTAAGGAGTTTAATGATCTTACTGGCAAATGTGAAGTGGTTACTTAGCGGTTGTTGTTTTTTCCTCTTTGCATGTATGCCTTTGCAGAAAGATTCGAGCGCGATCAGCACAAACCACTGTTAAGCCCAACGGCTCTTAAACTTGCTCTTTCTTCTGGGATTAAGTAGTGTGTTTCTCAAACGAGAAAAGGAGGACACTGCTCACTGGTCCCTCAGCAGGGTCATAAAAGCTGCAGATGGAAAAGACCTACCAAGTAGCAGATCCCGGTTTTCTTGGAAAGTGGAAGTACAGGATGTGTGTCTGTCGCAGGCTTGTTACATATATAGCTTTAAATGTCCAGCAGCTTTGGATGGCGTTCAGCCTTACAGGAGTAAGCCCCTTCATTAAAAACAAGGGAATTTGGGAAGGGAAGGAAAGGAGGTGGGAGTGATTAATCTAATTTACCTTAACAACCACTTTTGGTGAAGAGATTGTCTATCCCTGTCCTCCATGCTCTGATTAGGCTGCATTTTATTTTGATGTTTTATTTCACCTTTTGATCATGTCTGGCACTTACCATGTTTCTCTCTCCACTCTCTCATTAGGGTATTTTATCTGCATGTATTCTTGCAAGCAGCATAGAGCAGCAGCCCCCTGTACTAGCTAAAGAGCATCTCATCTACCCTTTAAGCATCTCGGAAGAGCAATTAAAATCATTATACCCCTTCTTCCAGCTGCCCTAGACCCTCTGGTCCAACCCTTGCGTGCAGGTTGTGGGACTCTCAGTGCTGTGCAGAGTTTGGACGTAATTGCATTGCTGCTGCACAGGGCTGTGTCTCGGCAGCTGACCTTGCTCTGCGCGTCTGGCCCCTGAATAGATGTTTGCTTTCTTTCTTCCCACTCTGACAGCTCCCCCCCTCCACAATCTAGCCCCTCACTCTGCCCCAGCCCATTCCTTGTCTGTTCAAGCTGGAAAAGCACCACGGCAGCGAGGTGTTCGTGGCTGAAACTGTCTTGGCAATGAACAGAGGCTGAGGAGAGCGTCGGTTCTCCCGCATTCTTCTGTTTAAAGAGGGGAAAAATAAGAGAGGAAAGAGATGCTGCTGAATAAATGATGGTTTTACATATTTTTTTATACCACGCTGCTTGTGTAATGGTCATTTAAACAAGGTGGAGTGGTGGGGGAGGAGAGAACAAGATGAGACTGCAGACAGGTATTAAACAGCTCTCTTCTTTTAAGACATTTATTATTTTCAGAGTCAAACCTGTAACTGTAAAAATCTCCTTTGAATTATTGGTGAGGCGCTCTGAAATCTATTATAGCTGATGTACTTGTGCACAGGCAAAATCCAGATTTCATATTAGCACCTACTTGTTTTATTTTCTTTATTAAACCAAATCCTGACTCATTTTTTCCTTTCAATACCCGCTTTTCGTTTCCCATTTTCTAGAGTGCCCTATTACTAGCTCATAAAAAGAGTTAGAAGCTGAAGGGAAGTTTCCTGAGCAAGAAGGAATTTTCTTTTTTTGGCCTTTTTTTTCCTTATGGCTTGGCCTGGAGCCAACCTGTCTTTCAACAAGTAGAGAGCCATTCCAAGTTGAAATTTATAGAGCAGAGTCCAGGTTCAAGGGCTGAAGCCCGCCAACAGCTCCAGCCTCTTTGTTACTGATTAATTCTGCAAGCGGTTCAGCTGGTTTGCTCACTTCTGCCTGCTCTTCACAGCACCGCAGCACTTCCGAGCGGCCGCCGCTGCCTCCCCCTCCACTTGCCCCCTTCACTGTAGCGCAAGCCCCCAAATTCATTTTAACCCCGTGCAGCCCAAGCTGCACCACCGTGACTTTATGGTAAAATTATGAAAAAAACTTTCTCCTTTTTTTTTTTTCCCCCTACAGCTAATTTTAAACATCTGGAGCTTCCCATTTCACTTCAGCTCATATTAACAATTGCTTCTTGGCATTGTTTGGAACCCAAGTTCCCAGGTTTTAATTAGTTTACTCAAATGCACGCAGCAGGGCAAAGTAGTTTCTTTCAGCTTTACCTGCAAAGGACGTTTCCCGTCTCAGCGAGGGGGGTTTCCCTTGCGGAGGGATTTGAAAGGTAGAAGTTTTCAAGTGGTCTCAATACGGGGCCCCACAAGAGTGAGTGTGGGAGGTGAGGGGGAGAAACAGCAGGAAGGAAAAAAAGGAGAAAAAAACCCAAACCAAAACAAAAAAGAGTTTGGGAAAGTACCTTGAAATGAGGATGGTCCCAATCCTGTAACAGACTGGATGTCAAAGCACAACCTTATTGACGTCAATGAGGGTTTTGCCACTGGCTTTAGTGAGGGCAGGATTTCATCCCTGGCTGGCGCCGAGCTGTAGGTACGCCAGCCGTCCTCGCAGTCAGCGGGATTACTGATGTGCAGAAAGTTAAGCATGTCTGTAAGCGTTGGCAGGATTAAGATCTGTGCTGGTATTTTCAGACCAAGTGAAATGCATGTGGGAGGTTTTTAAAGAAGAAAGCGCATGGGAGTTTTAAAAAAAGGAGCGGGTAGCCGAGCCTGCCATTTTTAAGTGCCTTGGGGAAAAACCTAGGTTGCTATTAAAAATATCGGAGGACTAATGTGTTACTAATTGTGACACAATTAACTTCTTAAAAGTATTTGATTGTGCGTCCCAAGAAAATAAAAAGATGAGGATAAATAACTAGAAATTCAGGCCTGCATTTCAGTTTAAACGTTTCTTTTTTATTAACTAGTAATTAAAGCAAGCCTAGAGGTTCACTTTACCGTGCATATTGGTTACTCTGCTCCTAGAAGTCTACTTCAGAGTAGGTTATTTGAAGAATTAAAAAGGACAACAACAAAGAAAAGAAGCTCAAACCCAGTAGCTGTCTGAGACCCCTATATGTGGCTTTACCACAAGGCTCTTAAATTCTTGTTTAAACATTTCTCCAGAGCTGTTACTCGAGAAATAAAAAATGTGTGCTGTTTGTCTATACCAGATTAAAAGTTTACCTTTAATGTGACAGCTTCGCAAACCTAGTGTCGGAAACATGCCTCTATTTTATGGTATTATAAAACAGGTCTGGAGCAGAGACAATATATTTAACTAAGAGAGAACGAGACAGAATTTGTGGGTTTCTTTCTTTAATGGTTTATAACTAGAAATCTTTTCTGTGTCTGTCTCTGAAACTTTTGTGCATACAAGTGGCCAGCACATGTAAACCACACTTTGAAATTTAACAGTTAACTTTAAAAAATTCTAAGTTCAGCAAAAAGGCGCTATTTTTTTAGTCTACGGACAGCTCTTTGTAATGATCTGGCAGAGGAATCTAAAGTTGTTTATTTTGCTCCAAAATATTCATAATTTCAGCAGTAGAAAAGTGAAGCACACCCGAGCTCTGAGAAGGCTCTCTCACATCTGCCTCTGCCTGTGTGCCGATTCCCTGGGGTCCCATTTATAACAATCTAACAAGATAGAATCTGCCTTTGAGTATCAGTAAATATGGCTAAAGATCACAAAACTGTACTCATAATTGTTCAAGACTAAAAGGCAGAATATAGTGTTTGATTAATGTTTATGATACAGGGATTTCTTGCAGAAAGAAGTTAAAACGGTCACCCCCAGGCCTCCCTAGAAAAATCCCTGAGCCCTCCCTTTGGCGCCCTCAGACTCCACTGAAGGATGCTATCCTCATTGTGCAAAGTTTATAATTTAAGATGATGCACTTTATTTTTGCTTTTGAAACCAATCAAGCATACCTAATCAGAGCTGTTTCTTGAAAGAGATGTACAAGGTAGTTTTCTGTTAGCAGCACTGTACACAGGAGCTAAGGATGTCTTTGCTACCCACCATGTGCACCCATCGCTCAGGCTTTTGACCATGCGTTGTCTTAGACTGGCCTCATCCTTACCATGTCTGCTCTGTGGATGAGGAAAAACATTCAGTCCTCAGTGCTCCCTATCTGACAATGAACGTTCATTAGAAATATTTAAGCAGAGGGAGGTTATGGGTGCAGTGGTGTGTCAGGGACCCCTAGCAAAGGCACCTGCTTGTGTTGGAAGGACTGATGAACCGGATTGGTGAGGTGTCCTTTGGCATTGCAGCCTGGCTGATGCTCTGGCCGGGGTTTGTGCCAGGCAACCAGCAGCTTGTGGCAGGTGTTACCTGGGTGGGGTTGTGCACCGGGGGTGGCTTGTCCTCACTCCCTCGGAGGGGAGCTTGGGAACTCCTATTGTCTTCCCTACAGGGAGATTTTCCTGCTGTCTGGAAAGGTTTATTTTTTAGAATGATAGTGGGTAGAGAACGCAATACAGATGGATCTATTTCTCTTTCATTAGCTCTTTTAAGGCGCTTGTTTAAATGTGTTTGCTTTGCTTTTCAAATGGTGAATGTCAGTGTTTCAAATATCACTGTTAGTAAAAAAAAAAACACATTAAAAAAAATAGGTCTTTGAAAAAGCACAGGCCAGGACTTCGTTCAAATGCTGGTCTAAAAATGGCAAAGGTGACTCTGGGTGTGCATGAAGAGGGGAAGATGCAGAGAAGAGTCAGGGTTAGTTTACATTCAGGGCAGGTCCCTCTCCTGCCAGGGCACAGCCCAGAGTAGGTCCTGCAGAGGGGGGAAGCAGCAGAGGACAGCTGTGAGTGGGACTGGGTGCTGGTGAGGGTGCCCTGACTTCTGCAGTGAAAAAAAACACGCTTTTGGGAACAGGGTAAGGGTACAGAGGGAAAACCCTGAGGGACAGACTTGTGTATGCTCCCGTGGAGTTTGTTTCTTACTGAGGAAACAGTGGTCTTGGGGGTGAAACACTGAGTGGGCTGGGCAGAGCACTGTGCTAGCAGAAATGCCACTCCAGTGTGCCATCACGGAAGAACCTTGACACTTCCAATACCCTTCAATACTTCTGTTTCCCACCCTTCTGTCCCTACACTTCTCCCAGTCCTGACTGTGTGATGGCAGTGCTGAGCAGTGCCTAAACCCTCCGTAACCCTTTTCTAGGTCTGTGTGGCTTGGTGGGTAAAGCACAGGAGACCATGAGCGCTTCTCTAACCCTGCAACCCCACCTTTGTTCCCGGGAGTGGAGCAAGTCCAGGAATATTTAGTGCTCATTGCTGTTGGTTTTAACCCTCCCATCTCTTTGCCAGCGCCAGCTTTAAACCGCCCACAGGAGATATGCAGATAGGCACTCTCATTTCTCAGATGATGCAGAAAAGATGTGAATGGCTTGATTTTCCAAAGTGTCTGGCTGTATCCGGCAGGGGCTCAGGGCAGCCTGCCGTGCTCAGCACCCGTTTGGATGAGGCCACAAGCACTATCGTCCAAAATGACAGCAGGGAGCGGGTGGTGGCAGTGGGGCTATCGCTGGGAGAGCTTGCCCTCTGCTTCACTGCTCGTAGCCCTACCCTTTTGTGCATGCATTGATGTTTTTGAACAAGCCAAATCCCTCCGGGTCTCCATGCTGTTAGCATGTTTCCCCCTTCCCCAAATTCCTCAGTAAAAAGGTTTGATTAAACAAATGTGAAATCACCAGCAGGACACGGGGGGGTGGGGGTACGGCGGTCTCACCTGTCCCTGATCTCATGCTCTCGCAGCCCGCCCGTGGCCGGTGCGGATGAGTGGTGGATGGGGAGTCTTCGTACCACTTCTCGGAGCCTCGGCAGCAGTGCCACCGTGGGCATAGCGCCAGAAGATAGCTTCTGCCTTGTAACTGAATAAGAATCTAAGGAAATTTAGCTTGCAAGTGTACGATAGGGCCCTTCTGGGTGAGGGGAGATGCGAGCCCCAGAGCTGGGTGCCTCGGGCGAGATTCTGTCTGAGTTTGGCTGGGTGGATGAGGATGCGTGTCCTCACTGCTGTGAGTGCCAGTCCCAAGAGGAGCTGGGACTCATTCGCACTGCATCTCTGAAATGGGGTGTTGAGGAAGAGGAGGACGCAGGGAGGAAGAGGGGGGGGAGAGGAAAAAATAAAAGATCTGTGACAAAATCATGCGACACCCACGTAAATATTGTTTGCATGAATTGGGTCCTTCATCTTTTGTTAGCAGCAGCTTGTTAATTAACAGCAGATTAGTGCTGCTTTCTTCTGACACATGAATATATTTTGGGCTAGAAAATACTTGTACTCAATAAAACTGTGTGACTGAACAATTCAGAAAGTACCAGTGGAGCGCCGTAATGGATTCCCTTTTCATCCCCTCCCCCCGCCTTCTCCTCCTCCTGCTCTAAATGCAAGCAGATTTCTGCAGTCTAGTGCAGAAGAGACATGTTAAACACAGCTAAATAAATCATGTTTACTCTTGGCGTTCTTGGTAGTGAAAAATCTGTTGGCTGTTTTTACTTCCTTATTTCTCAGCATTTGCTTCCTACCTGTTTTTGAGCCTGTGCCCAGAAATAGTAGTTTTGTCAAATGAGTGGATTATGCCAACCAGCAGTTCCCTGAGCCAAGGAAGCTGCTGGATCGCAAAACCTGGTGACTTCTTTCTTACAGTGACACTGAGATTCTCCCCTTTCCTCCCTCCCATATTAGAATATAAAATAAAAGCATTAAAATACAGAGAGGGAGAAAATGTAACCAGATCCTGGCAGTTTAAGAGCCCAGATTAAGGAAAGTTAAACTTCTGTTCCAGAAGCACTCCCTTAAGCTGTTTGTGGAAGCGAAAGCACTGCAGATAGCAATAATAGGAACCAGACATTTTCCCTTTCTTGTTATCATTCCTTGTCCCACTCCCCCCCGGCCCGAATGGATGTGGGTTTTGTTTCAGTGTTATTATTT
This sequence comes from Patagioenas fasciata, assembly GCF_037038585.1. Classification (NCBI taxonomy): domain Eukaryota; kingdom Metazoa; phylum Chordata; class Aves; order Columbiformes; family Columbidae; genus Patagioenas; species Patagioenas fasciata. The sequence goes on along the minus strand of NC_092524.1, from coordinate 57,640,116 downwards.
TTTTTTCCCTCTACAGAGAGCTTTACGGCTTGGAGGGAGAGTTAACTAAGCCTTTATTTTAACCAAGTCTTCTCACGAGGTCTGCTATTGTAGGCACTGGGTAAACTCTGGCTATCAAAACCAAATTCTGCTCTGGACCCTGCACTCCTGGGCAGCCCCATAAAACTCCAGCTTGGATGAGGGCTGCTGGAGGGGCTGAGCTCCCATTGCAAGGTGGGCTGAGTGTCGATGTGACAAAACTATGCACAGCTATATGTGTATGTGTAGTTATAGATATGTTTGTATATACATATGTGGCACATCTACTGTTGTCTGCAGAGCCACATCAAGTGGAGGGGAGTGTAGCCCCAAACGTAACAAATTCCATTGTCATGAAAACCTGGGTATTAAGTGCTCCTCTTTGACCTCAGGTGGCAACTTTTTAACCTGGACCCATCCTCCTTGCTGCTGTTAATCCCAGACTCCAGTGATCCTAAATGTGACTGTAACATGGATTACGAGGCTGGTGGAGTCTCCCTGTTTGGTTTTAAAATTAGAAAAAAGATCCTTTTTCCCATCAGAGCTTTGCATGTATTTACTCTTTGATCACATTGGAAGGGCCTTATCCTGTCTCCAGAGAAGCTTTAGTTCAGCTTTCAGTGGTAACAGGGATCTGGCCCAGGCTGAATATTAGCATTTTAATGGCTTACTTAAAACCCTGTTGCTGGTTCGCTCACAGGGCTCCTGGCAGGAGGAAAGTCCAGCTCTGGGGTTTTGCACAGCACTGTTGCAGGCTGCAATGCCTGCTGAAAGAGAGGAGTAGGGATGGCCCATTTGTCATAGATTATTAGTATTGTCAATAATAACATGTCTACAGAAGGCAAATTAATTCCTTCTTCCACTTTACTAAGTCCAAGAAATGTCGGATCAGTTTCAGAACAAGGGAAAAAAATAAACAGAATCAAAGTTTGTATGTTATGATTCCTCTGAATTTCTGGTGGGAATACTCTGCGATAGAAATGATATTTCCACAGAGGCATTGGCTGCCAGTTTGCTTAATTACATTAAGTAGTGGTATAAACCTCGGCAGAACATAAACCTCTGTTACAGTCAGTCATTAGAATATTGAATCATAAGGAATAATGATACCAGTGCTAACCTGTTATAACAGTCCTTATTATATTAGTGATTGAAGTGTTATTTAAAAAATAAGGTTTGTTGTAGTGGTTTAGGTGTACGTGCGTATTTTCTCTGATCACCTATTAAGAGACTGAAGACTGGATTTGAATTTATTATAGAGAAATAAAAGGCTTGCTTAGAGAAAGACCTATTAGATCGTTGCTTATGATTTTACAATTTGATTCCGCTTGTCCTTAAGGAAGGTTCATAATGCTTACTTCGGATATGCTATCTACATCTAGAAAATTAGGGTTAAAAGGACTACTTTGTTGAAACTAATTACAGACTAGTTCAGTTTTTTAGTTGGTGACATTTTGGAGATTTTGCTTGTAATGCAAGAGGTTATAGAAAGATTTGGTTAGACCGTGATATACAGCAGTAAGCTGCTGTTTGAGTATATGAAACAAAAACCCACTAGCCTTTATTTTACCGGGGTGATAAGTGTGAATTTAGTATCGCTGTCTCATCCTAACCGTGAATGTTTGAAGAAGTTATTTTGCTTCATCTCGGTTTGCACAGTATCTCTGTACTTGTTTCTTTTCTTTTCTTTTTTTTTTTTTTTTTTGAATACGCTTTCCTAGGTAATCAACTTCAGCTTTCATTTCAAGCAGATCTGATAATCAAAAGCCTTTTTGTGTCTTATACTTTTACGGAGAAACATGCCAGTCTGTACAAATAAATGGATGAACTGGGAGTTATGTGGGAAAAAATATACCTCAGAAAAAATGTCATGTATGCAGAATGGTTTTTGGTTTCTTGTCTTTGCTCTCAGTTTTGTGTCATACTGAAAAGAGTTAAGGGATTATTTTTATACTGCATTTGTGTTTTACTTCTCCTGGTGTAGGGTTCAGTTATCCTGTCTAATTAGTACGTGTGACTGGCCAAATTCTGCTTGGATCCAAGTCTTTGGGTGAAACTTTTCATTGTCCTATTTAGCAGCAGGATTGGGCACAGGCGCGCAACATGCTTCCTTGTGCAAATGAAACGTCGGTTTATTATTTCCTTTTTTTAACCTACATTATAGTCTGAACTAGATTCCTCATCGCTGGTTTATTTGTCTGCTTTCTTTCATTACTGAAAAGCTGGTTAATTTTCTAACCTCTTTTCCATTCAGAGAGCATTATTTACTCAGTTGTGGTGGTGTCCAGTAAATTGAAGACTGAAGCTTTAGATCTTCAGGGTTCCCCTCAGTTGGTGGATTGTTTTACCATCTACAGCTGATTGCTCTGCTCATTTAATTTGACAGATTCAGTTATCAGACTTGGACCCGCTTGCACCCGCAGCTGGATTGATTTTCCCCTGAGAGATCCAAAACTCAAAGGAAATCCTCATTTAAAAAATCTCTGTTTCTTTCCACCCTCACCATGATCGCTCGCCCTGTTTTGCTTATTTAAGTTTGCTTGGTGTCAGTGAAATGCTCTGCTGAGCGTGAATGTCCTCCGTGCATGGGAAAAATTTGCAAATTATAAACGTGCATGTTAATGGGACCCCCCCAACACTGTTAGTGTATATTACTGTGTAATGTATGCATTCATGCTAGGCAGGTAAACTGTTTTTCACATTGAAATCCAGCACTTATAAGTGCCTACACTTGTACTGCTTTTGGCAAGGGGTGAGCCAAAAAACAGGAGCTGTGATTCTCTCCCAGAGCTAATTGTGTCTGCGTATTAAGTTTGTCCATCTGTGCTTTGCAGGGCCATCAGCATCACCGGGTAGTCCTTCACATTTCCAGCAGTGAAACAGTTAACAGTGCTGCTGCTTGGAACATTGCTTTTACAGACTCTTTCCAGCTCCCAGGACATTTAATGAAATCAGGTGGATGTCATTAGCTGGTTTTCACAGATGGGGAGACTGAGGCACAGAGAGGCAGGGTGACTTCATCTGCCCCTCTTTCCCCAAGTTCCCCTCCCTTCCAGGAATTGTTTTTGCTACCAAACAGCTGAAGAGCTGCTAAAGCCTCAGACTGCCTAATTCTACCAGTGATTCTGCCACTCAGTTTGCTGCTGCTACTGACTCTTGCCTATCCCGGGCTCTTCCCTGGACACTTCATTTACTGCATTTTAGCACTCTTGACCATGCTTTTATGGTCAAACCCTCAGATTATTTGTAGTGGTATTTCTCTCCCTAGCTGCCTGTCTGTATATATTTTGCCCTTTGGAAACAACTCTTTCCATCCACTGAGTTCCTTTATTAATTTGAGGACCTGTTAAATTGTTGCAATCGTCTACCGAGGTGGTTTCAATTACATCAGGAATATTTGCTGGTATATAGAAACATGGTATAATCAGGACTAAAAATTTTAATCCCCACAAGGATTTTTATAACCATTGAAACTCCCCAGGACTTAATTACAAGGGTTGGGGAACAAACTTGGGAAAATTGATGAACTGTTTACTGTCAACCCTTTATGCCTTTTGGAAAACAAACTCCACAGATCAGGGTGATTATTGTTATTTGTTAGTTTATTGCGGTAGCTTCTGGACATTGCAGCTCAGATCGGGGCACCATTGTGTGAGACACTCTGCACCCCTGGAGCGAGAGCTGGGCTCTGCTCGGAAGCGTTTGGGGCAGAACAAACCAGACACAGAGAGGGTGGGAAGGGGAAAGCTGAGCTCTGGGGGGAGAATGTGCCAAACCCCCGGTGGCTCCTGCCTTGGGGTGTGTGCCCTGGCCCCTTTCCCAGCCCAGAGCCCTGTCTGCAAGACCACCATCCTGAGACAACAAAATGCTCTGGTTCCCTGTATCACATCTGTTGATATGCTGTATTTACTTCTCCCTCATGATGTTTTAAGCTCAGTACTGCCCTTGTTTCCTGTCCTCTTGCTCCTGGTTGCTCTCATAGCAGAGGAGCAAAGCCTTGCATCACTGGGGTGGGCAGAGGGCACGGCAGGAGGACTCGATGAATGCAGCCTTGGGGGAGGTGCAAGCCCTTTTTCTTGTGTGTTTAATGGGGGTGAGCCAAGGTGCTTCAGTTTTCCCCTTAGCTTTGTGTTCTAAGTACAGACAAGGATCTGGGAGCAGGTTTGGATGAACATCAGGTGGGAGGGGGGATGGCTGGTCCTGCAGGAGTCCCCACAGGATCCCAGCTCATGGTGGAGCTACCAATGTTGCCATGTGGCACCTAGACACCCCCACAGGCTACCCACTCCAGCCCTTGAGCGGGTCCAGTGACAACCCACACACCCATTTCCTAAAAGATGGGTTTTGGCACTGCATAAGCAGTCTCGTAGGCGTAGTGTGGGCTGCTTCTGGGGATCCACATGGTCTTTTAGGTAAGTAAAAATCTCCACAGTTTGTCCTCAACATCTGAGCCTCCAAAGTGCCATGTGCAAATATGTGGACAACATAAAATGTGGATTTCTACACAGCGAGAAGACTTGCATGCTCAAAACAGGATATTTAGATATATTAGGATATGTATTAACCGCACGGGGTGTTCCAAGCTCCGTTTGCTTATCTTTGTAAAGTGCTTCCAGGTCTTTGCATGGAAGGCACTAGAGAAATGAAAGGCAAATTATTATTATTATTATTGTTATTATTGTTGTTGTTGTTGTTATTATTATTATTACAGCATCTAACTACTGACAGGCAACCACAGCTGCACGCTCAATTCAAGCCACTTAAATTTAGAGGCTGACTTTTACAATATTGACTTGTAATACCTTTTCCTATTGACTCCATATGCTGAAATGTGTGTTCACCTGCCCTGCTGAAGTATCATTATTCTCCAGAAATATGTAAATGGGGTTCTTTTAAAGAAAGGGAGAAAATGTGGCATAAATATTACGTATTCATATTTATGTGCTAGAACTCAACTGCCATTTAAGACGGGCTTCAAAGCAACCAACTGTATGAGCTGGTAGTTGCTTCTCTGTCACTAAAAAAAGAAAATGCATTGATTAAAATAAAGCCAAGGCATCTCATAGAAAAAGGATAGCATTTACAGCGTTCAAGGGTCTGACAGGAGCTATGAAGAGCCCAGGAAATGGAGAGCTGAGTTTCACAGTCAAGCGCTTGCATCAGTGCGGTTGTGCACAGCCGCTGCCGCCTGTGCGCGTTATGTAATGTCACACCTCACCCGCCCACACACACCTCAAGACAACAGGCATCTTCCAAAGGGCTTGGCATATTCAGAGGGAAGACTCCCAGCAATACCCCTGCATGGTGTTTAACCTTATCTTTACTTAGGGTTAGTCGTTTCTTTTTTTTTTTCTTTTTTCTTTTTTTTTCCCTCCATTTTTCTCCGTCACTTCTCTCTCTCTCTTTTTATTGTTTTTTTCTTTCCCTTTTTTCCTTTTCTTTCCTGTGGAACGTAAGTAGTGAGGTTTTTTGTATCTCCAAAAAAGGAGCAGATATGAGGGAAAAATCCCATTAGCTCCATGATATGTTTTCACGGCAGCTCTGAAGGTTCCAGTCATGGTCGTTTTGTGTGTTTTGTAGCATTGTCCTCATGCTGTTATTCTTATTATTTTTTTTCTTTTCTTTTTTTTTTTTTAAGTAGAGGTGAAATGTTACATTCTGAAGACACCAGCGAATTATTAAATGGCACTTAGACTATGCTTTCTTTAGATTTTAAAATAGGAAATAATTAACCAGAGGTTTTAAAGATCTGCAGAAAAGCCAAACAGGCCTGTGAAACCACAGGATCTAATAAAAAAAAAAGGTGAGTTGGTTTTCCAATGCCTTAAGAGTTTGAAGACATCCTAACTCTGTCTTTTGAGTAACAGAAAGAGCTCAACCACATTTCATCCTTGTATAAGGTAGCTCTGAAGTTAACTGTTTTTCAAAAAAAGACCAAAAAATAAAAGGATGTTGCTGGCTGCTAATTAGAAGTATTTTAACTGCAAAATCATTTTAGCAGCTAATATTGTTATTATGTGCTTCAGTGTGAATCCCTAGTTGAGCTGTGAAACTGTGAGAGCCGGAACTTATCAGACATTTTGTAACATGGCTGGATTTTCGCATCATTGTTCAGAAACCTGTGGGGAGTGGAGGACCTTTCTGGTTCAGACACGGAAAACACATTTCTTACCAACTGATTAACAGAGTGGGCAGCTGAGACCTCCTTAACCCTCCTTTTGCACTTTTTTTTTTCTTTTTCCCCAACAATAATATTTCTTCTTTCTGTTGCACTCCCTCACTCCTCTCCCAGACAGTGGTTAAATGCCACGGTGCACCCTCTAGACGAGGAAAGGGATTTAACGACAGGGACCGGCCTTGGTTATTTTGAGATACTTTTGACTCCTGCCTGTTGTATACAAGAAGTTGGCGGTGCTCAGTAGCCCTTAGGCTCTCAGCATCAGGCAGGCTCCTGCTTTTGAAAAGCAATAGCCCACAGCAGACGGTGGACTTTTAGCCATCATTTTCCTATCGCTTTCTCACCCAGGATCCTTACTTTGTAATTGCTGGGTTGGATTTCTCAGGGTTTGGACTTCCCCCCCCGCCCTGCATCTTATTGCATTGGTTGCTTTTATTCTCCTTCTCATTCTAAAACAAAGTGACTGATACAATATTCAAACTGATGAAAAAGAAGGGGATTTTTTCCCCGTTATTTGCTCAGATTTGAATTAGGTTATCTGCCTATCTTGTTTATAAAATTTTGTGCTGTCTTTTCTGCACAGACTGTGACTCCCAAATCTTCCACAGCTCCATTTCCATATTCCTGCGTGCTTGTTCTTTGTTAATCACTTGGCAAGCGCTTATTTGAATATTAAAAATTTCTTTAATCATCAAAGGCAGGAGCACAGCTTCATGAATATTCATATTTTTTTCCTCCTCAGACTGGATTCTAGTTCATTACCCTGCAGTAAAGCCAAACAGTCATCAATCGCGCTCATTACAGCCGCTGGCGTTTTGATTGGCTGCCTGCTGCTGGTAGCCCGCGTCCCCCATCCTCCCGCTCTCCTCCATGAGCTGTCGTGTACCTGCCAACAACAACAACACAAAAAATATATCAACAATGCAAGAATAAATTTCTCCGGTTGAAAAACAACTTTGCAAACTTGTCAAACAGTCCTTGTCACTTTTTTTTTTTTTTTTTTGGTTTTACACCAAAAAATTGAAAAAAAAAATTAGAAGGGAGAAACTTGAGCTTTAGAGATGAATATTTGTCAAGAGAGTTGACGTAAGTTTCATTTGCATAATGACTTTGTACTTCTGCATTAATAAAATTTGCATATGAAGCCATGTTAATTACTCCTGATCATGCTTTTTGCATTCATGCATAGTAATTTTCTCCGACTTGTGAGAATTAATGTCTTGGCATGGGGGGAGGAAGGGGGGGAGTTGGGGTACTGTCAAATTTCTGTACCAGTGCCCCTTACTCATACTCTTTCTCCTTCTTGCTCACCATGTCGCTGTTCTTGATCTATGACTTATTTATGCATTATCATTTGAAATTCTTGGGAGAAAGAAATTTATCAATTCAAACGGAATCCTTGTCTGCCAGAACAACAACAAAAAAATCCCTGCGCAAAATATAACAAGAAATCCCTTCCCTACCCTCCTTCTTTCCCCAGTGCAACCTTTCCATTTCCAGCTTGAGCAAAGTTTTAAGCTTAGCATCATAAGTTGGTGCAGGGGAACGGCTCCGAAACTACCGTGTGTGTATGTGTGTGTGCTGGGGGCAGAGGTGAAGGCTGGTGTGCAGGTGTGTCTGCTTGAGCACCGGGCTCCACGCATGTGTACTGTGGCATGTCTGCCGATGCCATTGTGTCCTTCTGCCTTTCCTGGGGGATGCTGTGTATGTCTGCCACTTGCGGGGTGTGCATGCCTTGCTCTGCTGGTTGCTGTTCGAAATGTTAGTGCATCTGTGTCTCTGTGCACTATGTGTGTGTACATGTGTGTGTATGTGCACGTTTGCTTTGTCAGCCCTGTTGGTATCTGTATAAAAAACCATGATAGAAAGATAATAATATCAGGTGGGAAGTCAGTATAAGGGGGTGTAACACCGATGAGACAAATTCTTTTAAGAAAAGCTTGGAAAAATATCTCTTGGAAAGATTAGTGAATAGATGTGTCTTTCACTTTTGGATATGTCTGCTCAAGGCTGCTGCAATGGTACATGTAAAACCCATCTCAAAACATCTGCAGTACTCTCCTTGAACACGATGGGCACAGGGCAGGGATGAGGCTGCAGTCTGCACTCTGCATTTGTAGCTACACACTGAACAGATGTTTTTCTTTTCATTGAAAGTGAGATTTTTAATAATGGAACTGAGCTTTAGTCTCTAACCAGCTATTGATTGATTTTCCATCACCAGACAGGCACAGAGAGACACACAGAAAAACTTGGTTCGTGCCCTGTTAAGTGGCTCACATGTCTGCCTGTGCTCTCGCCTGTCTGCCTGTGCACAGACACACACCCCAGCAAGCACACAACACCCCCAGGGATGCACCAGCTACATAGCTACTTGTGACTGCATTTACACGCGACACGAGACATAAAGCAAGATCAATTAAATTATAAAGATCGAGTCCCCTGGTCTGAACCATGCTGAGGTGGGACATTGTGAATGCTGCTTGTGGCTCCATCTTTGTGCTTTGCTCAGGGACTTTTCTGCAGATGTGCCAGAGGAGTGTGGTATGCCATATCGTATGGCCAGTCATGCCTAGGCTTAGGGAGAGGGACAACAAAAGGATGCAATTTATGCCTTGATTGTGGCTTTTGTTGTGTTCATCTGGGCTCTTATATTCATTTCAATTTTCTAGGGTCATGTCCAATTTACCTTATTTTCTTCTTTCAAGTTTAAAAATAGCAGAGCGTGGTGCCTGGAAGTCAACATAACCTGTGAGCTACTGCCATGTACAGGCACTGAGTATACACTGAACCTGTTTAAAGCGTAAGGACAAAAATCTTCCTTTATTGTCAGCAATGCAGATCCTTTATTTACACGATGACAGTCCCTGTGCATGTTTCACACTCATGCTACGTGTAAAACTCCCCTTCGCATCCGTACAGAATGAATGCAGAATATATAATTGAGATCTGCAGTGCAGGTGAGTGATGTCCTAGTGCTGACCAAGGAAGAAAATCCAGCCTCACCCATCATGGCAGTGATGTCCGAGTGACACAGAACTGTGTGTTTGTGTCTGCTCACCACAGCCAGATGGGATATTTGCCTCTCAGACAGCAGCACAATTATTGTGATCTGCTTTCCCTGAGTGCCAGTTGTGGCTATGCCCTTTGTGGCAGTCAGGGGCTTGCAGGAGTGTTTACTTTTTGAAACCTTTGTGCAACATGACGTGGTTGATTTGCCATAGGATTCCAGAGACTGGCTCCCCTCCCTCGCCTGGTGCTGGGTGCATTGAGCAGAAAACTCTCAGCACCACTTTAGGATACCGTCTGTCTATTTACCTGTATCTCTTTTTCTTTTCATCTGTTTGTTCATTTTTGTTTGTCCATCACCTGTAGCAGTTAAGTTGAAGAATGATAGAGCCTCTGTCTCAATTTTCAGCTTTAAATATTTTCAGCTTTAAATAGTTTCAGTTTTAAATATGAGGAAAAATCCCATCGGAGAAGAACTGGAGAAGTAAAACATGGGCATGTTCCTAGCAAACACAGACTGAGCATTTCTGAGCACCACTGTTACTCTTTCTATAGATATGAAGAGGTATCACGTACCTAATGTGGAGCACTCCTTTTCTCCATGCCTTTCCTTGAGGCCAGTGGATACGATTTTCCTCTTCGTGATTTGTCACTTGACCTGACTCTATAGGACTGTCCTGATTTGTGACAAAGAAACAAACTAGATCTAAAGTGGCAGCAAAGAGGAGGAGGTATCACCTGATTTGACTTTGCTTGTTGGGGCAGTGAGCCTCCTGGTCTGGTAGACCTACAATCTTTGTTTCTTAACGTTGGACTCAGGAGTGGTGATTGGACTCCCTTAGCATCTGCCAGAGTCTCTCTTTGTCTATTCTTCCTCTCCCTTACCATCCCGTTCCTTTCTGACAATAGGTTAGAACTTTTTAGATTTCTTCATATACACATCGAACAATAGAAAAAAGACCTGACTGACGTGTTCAGTTCCATCCACTTACCACCAACTGGTTCATATAGTTCTTCCTGTAAATTTGTTAGGCACCTTGTTAAAGTGGATTGCTGACTTGTCCTAGTGCCTCTGTTGGAAGGCTCTTGAGGATCCCTTTGCCCAAATAATTAGATACCTCGTGTTTGAAACCTTAATTTCCTTTCCACTGTAGAGGAGATGTATTAGATAAGAGCAGGGAGGGCCTCCTTGTACCCACTTGGTGAGCTCTTAGCATCTTAGATTCCTCAGGGCTGTGCAAATTGTATCAAGTTAATTGTCAAAGGAAAGGTAGGACCCACCAGGACTAGAAGAGAGGCTGTTGCTCTCAGGGTAGCATTGTGTGCTAGGATCCATGCACCTCTGCATTAAAACCCCATGCCATTTTGAGGGATTGTACCCTTGATGGATTTCATATAGTTTGTCTGTGTGATGAGCTCCTTCAAAACCTGTAGTATGGTACCAGGAAGTGCAGAGGGCCCAGTGACTGCAGGACTTGTGCCCTTAGTCATGTTAGGGCTTCAGACCTGTCTAGATGTGACCTGAGAGGTAGATGCCCTGTGACCCTATTCTAAATCCTGATTTCAAACTCACAGCTTTCCCAGCAAGGATCCAGGCAGCTCAACATAGCCTATGATAGCCTAGTTATTTTTATAATATTAGGAATATAAGATACAATTGTTAAGTCATTTCAGGGAATCTTTGTTACTTTGGGCTTGTTCCCTGAAAAAAAACAAACTTGTTATTCATATATGTTACGGTGACAGTAGGGTGGTTCGTATGCACACTGTCTGACACCAGATTCCACATGCCTGGCACACAGTCCTGCCCAAAATATAACATAGGTATGATGTGAATAGTAGTTACCATTACCTGCTTGTGTAGTACTTCCAGGAAGATCAAACTGTTACAAAAGCCAAAGAACTGAGTGCCCCCCCTCACCCCCCTGCCAATAATCCTTCCTCGTCCCACAAGCCACAGAGATGTCTTCTATTGGAAACCAGTCCTCAAAAAAGAGCACAAATTTTATCCTTGATGCTTGAAGCTTAAGTATTTACACAGGGAATTCAGACTCTTCACTTGTGGTTTTGGCAAAAGCTTCACACAAATGTTTTGCACTGGTGGTCTCTTAGCCATTTAAGATAAATGACAAAATCAAATGCAGTCCTTGCAGATTGGAGCGCCAAGGATGAAGCAGCCACGTTTACCTCACATGTTAAACTGTCAGATCAACATGCAGGCCTTGTTTCCTAACTGGGACTCTCAAGGTGGAGAGTCTTCCTTAGAAAATATTACTTTTCTAGAATTGGAGGGAGCACAGATAAATATTCCTCCTTGCTGCCATGGCGTTTTTGTGTGTCTGCAAGGTGCATGTGCATGCACAGACAGAATTGCCACCATTAAAAAAAAAGAGCATTTGCCAGAAGTTACCCCACAATTAACACGCATATTTCCTGATCTAAATACAGGGGGAAACTGTGGTTTCTGATCTACCACTGTGCGGTAACTGTTGGCAAATGGCAGCTTTTTAATGGTGACCACTCCACCACATATCTTCATTTGGGAACTGCCCTTGATTAGTAGCTGCCCTTTATTTAATAATTAAGTGGCAGGCATAGTTTTAAATGAAGGGGATGGGGTTCTTGGTGGATGTAAAGTGGTGTTATTCACTCATCTTCCATTTAAACTCTGCCAACTTGCGCCAGCCGAAAATGCGGCTCCTACCCGGTTCTGCATGTGTGCATGTTTGTGTGTATCTGTATCTGTATCTGTGCAGGTGTATATCGATATTTAAGACTTGCATCTTAGTTTTTTCAAAGCTGCGGTGCTCAGTTTGGACTAGAGCCAGGAGGAGCGAGCGTTTCCAACGGAGCAGGAGAAAACGCTTAAATACAGCTGTTAAATGGCAGGTGATTCCTAGAGGGGTTGAAAATAAATAATACTATTGGAGGTTACAATGTCATCTTCTAGCTACCAGGAAAAAGGTTGCTCCCTTCTTTACAGGCTCAACAGGGAAGCAGCCTGGCTAATCGGGGCATGCAAAATGCACAACTGGCCGCAGCTCAAGTGGGAAGGCAGCACAGCGGCCGCCAATGCTGCTTCTGGGAGCTCGGCTCCTGGCACCTCGCTGAAGCCATTTGAGCTCTAAGTCACCGCACTTTGTCCGGGCTGGTGTGTGCAGCCCGCTTCAGCAGCGGCTGGGCAGAAAGCCTGCCGAGTTTTGTGTCAGCTCAATTCACTAACACAGCTGTAAAACAATAATCCTCCTTTTGATTTGGTCCCTGAGCAAGTGCCAGTGGCGATGTCCACTGCCTCTGGCTCTGCTCCATGCCAGAGCTGGCCATCTCAGCCCGCCTCATCCCTCTCTGTGCCTCTGCAGGCCCCAAGCTCAGGTTCACAGGTCCCCCAGGTCTCTTCTTGCTCTTCTCCCAGCCGGCGTGAACCCACCAGCCTCAGTCAGACCCAGAGAGGGGATGAGACCAAGCGTGTTGCGCGTTAGGCAGCCAGCCCCTGCCCCGCCTGTTTCCCCTGATGATGCCTCCTCTGTCCCTTCAAACTTAGATCCGACTGACAGTTTTTTCTATTGTTTTTTCTCCAGGGCCGTCCAGGCCTGCAAACCTGCCGGGGGCTCCCATAGCTGCCTCCTCCCACCCTCACACATCCGTGATCACGTCACCTCTCCGCGCACTGGCCTCCCTCCCGCCCTGCCTTAGCCTGCCCTGCTGTGGTGCACGTGCAGTCTCAGTTGGCGGGACTCAGACTGAGATTCAGACTGAGACGTCAGGCACATTTGGATGTCATTGTCAGTTGTCAGGTAATAGAAACATTTTTTTTTTTTTTTTGTTACTATCTGAAGGTCAGTAGTGCTGCCGAGTGATGTCATCTTTGCTGTGGGAGAGCTGCCTTTGCTGGGTTGTGTGGGGAAGGCAGAGAAAATGGCTTAGGCTACTCCCCTCCTCTTCCTCCTTCCCCCTCCATGCTGGTGGAGGATGGGGAGCAGGAAAGGGCCTGCGACTCTGTCCATTTCCCCATTCCTGCCCTCCTTCCTGCCCACCTTCAGCTGTCACCAGCAGCCGCTGCTGGGCCACTTGTGCCATGTTGTAAACAAACATCTGAGACTCCTCACAGAATGATACCCCAGTATCAAGATTTCATCTCTCTGAGCTGTGTATTTCAAGCTTAATTGGATAACATTTAACATCTGAGGTATTTTTTTTTCCTCCTTCCTTTCTCCCCCCCCAATAATTCGTATTAAAGGCTCTCCTCCGTGTCCATGTGCACGCAGGATGTATGTGCTTCATGCCATTTTCTCCCCTGCTTTGAGAAAATGATCCTTGGTAACTTGCCACGCATCCCTTCCCTCTCCCTTGTCAGCTTTTCTTTTCTTTTATTCCTTTTGGACGTCTGACTTTTGTCACCACGAGGAGGGGAAAGTGATGTGGAAATGAGGGCAAACAGGCTAGCCAAAGAGGATATGGACATATTGTTGCCAGACTCCATCATTTCAGACCCAGCGATCTCTTTGAAATCAGTGGGTGTTTCTGAGCATGGCTCAGTTGCAAGATTTGATCTATGATGAACTGCAGGTTGGAGAGGTGAAAATGGGGAGGGCTTGAAAGAAAATGCAGCTGTGGCAAAATCCGCAAGCGTTTATGGAGCCTCACTGTGGTGGGCCAAACCCTGCAGCTAACGTGCATGGAGTTTTAATAGGAGTTCTCAGAATGATGTGTGGGTACCAGAGGATTTAGAAAGACAGTAACAACTGTCATGGGTAAAGCCTCTGGGAAATGTCTCCTCATGTCCCTCTGAAGCTCACAAAACTTTGCTGAGCTCAGCTTTTTCCTTCTACAAACAGTGGTACCACCTGGCTGCAGTATGCTGTGTTTCATGAGAATGACCCTGTACATCTCTCATTGTTGTAACAAAGCAAGACAAAAAGTTTTGCAAGAAATTTAAATTCGTGTCTTGGAAACTCTCAGTCTTGAAAGACAGAATAAATTCAGTAGGAGGCTGTGAGTACTCCACATGGTTCTATTTCGACCCTGGGTGAAGCTCAGGGTGTGTGTGTAGGTCTCCTGTACGGCCTGGGAGAGGCTCAGCCTGTGCTCAGGAACCGGGCTTGCAGCGATGTGCTGCATGGTGCACTGCAGCATATCCAGGGGATTTGGTCAGGCTTCCTATTTGAGCTGATGTACACAGCATGGGGAGGATGATCTTATAATCTGGCTCTGCTTCATCAACCTCAGCACGTTGATCAACTGGCTTGAGACGTGTAGACATGGGCTTTTCTGAATGGTGAGCGCTGGGTCAGGAAGTCTCCTGCCTCCCTGCTTTCCTCTTGCATGTAACCAGTAAACGAAACTGGAACTGATCTCATGTTTTACTGTTCTCTCTCTTTGCTGGTGCAGTATGCAGGCAGGTGCCTTTGATAGGCAGGTAGCTATACCAGTGAACTGAATGCCCTGGTTCCCTGTTGCTTCTGATGCCAGCAGCTAGTGGGGAGGGAAGCAAGTACAACTAAATATAGAAAAGGAAGGAAGGAAGGAATGACTTATTAAAGAACGTGGGAAGGTGAGGCTTTTATACTTTGCGTACTTTTGAGTTCTCACTTTGGAGTTGTGTGCTGTGAGTTTTCAGAATTTTCTGTTTGCTGGGAGAGTGATGCCAGCTCTGCGGGGAGAGAGACCTGTTATCATGGCTTCCTGTAATTACTGCTGCAGTCTGCGGCACTTAGAGAATAGGTTATATCAAAGTGCATGCTACATGTTTATGACAGTAGTTGGTCAAGTCCTACTTGAAGGAATCATTTTCTTGCCTTGAAAAAGGAGATTATGTCTACTTAACCCTTTCTTAGCTCCTGTAATATTCACTGTGTGTGAGCCTGGGCATGGTTTAAACCATGTAGCAAGGGTTACGGGATCTTTCTAGCTCCCGAAATGTTCTGTGGAAACGAAAGAAAAGTGGGTTCTTTGTGTTGACTAATAATCTAGTGATGATCCCTGCATCATGCCCTCTTTTTTAATACAGGCATTTACAACACTCACTTGCTACAGCTTCAGAGATCTGCTTGTCTCTCTGACTTGATTACCCTTTTATTCTGTCAGCCCTGTTCTTGCTTCTGAGGGATTGTTTCCTTCTTTGAACAAAAGCCATCAACAGTTCCCTCCTCTCCTCCTCCTTCATAGTTTCTTACCTTTCCTGTTTTTCAGCATTCATTTAAGTCAGGACCTGGAGTTTTTCTGTTCAGTTCTCAAGCAGGCTGTGACTCTAAAGGCTCGAAGTTGCAGGTATTCCAGATCTCTGCTAGGCACTCACAAACTCAAGCGTCCCAGTAGCTTTTTTGCTGGAGAACCTAAACTTCTGGCTGCCGATGGGATTTGGTCATGCATGTGTGAAAACTGCATTTGTAAATCTCCAGCCTAGATAAGAGTGATCACCCAGTGGTATTTGGTCATGCACAGGGGGAGTTGTCCTGCCTCAGCCAGAGCTATTTGCGATGTTCAGAAGACATGCTGCTGAGAGTAGTTTCAATTACAGTAAATGATGCTGGGAAGTCCACTTGGGTGTCCACTGTGTTGCTTGGCTGATACTGGTCATTGTTGCCTCTCTCTTTGTTCAATTCTTTGTGTTCAGGGCACTACGGGATGAGGAATTTGCAAGTCAAGGTCTGTGTTTTTCCATGTGATTAAAAAAAAATTTCCACCACTGGAACAATTTCTCATTCTCTTTATTTATCTATTTTTGCCTCATAGGTTGCTGTCTACTCAATTGGGTTCTCCTGTTTAAATGTTTTTAGTGCCTATTTAATTAGAAGTTGGAATAGAGTCATGAAATTCACAGGGTTGTGTAGCTTGCATCTAAAATGTAAATGGGCAAAGCATTCATTTTGCTTTACCCCTTGCCAGATTAGGGTGCTTTTTGAGCCTGCTTTTTATTTCTTTTCAATGAATTGCAACTGCTCAGAGTAACTGTAAAACACACACAGGTTTTTTTTTTTGCATAACAGAGACACACAAATTATTGTTGAGAGACGTAATTATGTAAAGAAAAGTATATGCCCATATGCATGCACACATACATGGCAATACTTTTTGTGGGGCTACTTTTTCACAATACATCTTCATAAGGCTCTTTTTATGATGGTGATTTATTAATATTGTACATTAAGGCTTAAATTGTCAAAGCTGCCTAAGAGATTTGGATGCCCATTTCCCATTAAAGTTAACGAGAAATGAGCTTTGAAAATCTCAGTGCAGAAGTGCATGGCATTTTACAATGTGCTCTCCAAAGAAAAAAGTCTCTGCCCTGAAGATCCTGCAGTGCAAAAGCCCCAGAAATGGAATTATAATCGGGATAAGACAAAGTGGGTTGTAATGGCATGGATAATAATTTATCCCCTAAGCCCGCATTCAGATATATACCTGATCCAAAAATCTTTGGACCCGGGCCCACGAGTGAGGGTTTTATATACCTCCATAAAGATAATTAAATCTGTCCAATACACATATATTCAACTAACCAGTGAAACTACTTCCTTCCCACATATAGGCTGATGAAAGGAGGTGGAAAGCAATTACGATACTTAGTTGCATATATAAAAACAGCAAGTGGGCATGGACAGCAGTGATTAATGGACGGGGCTGTGAAGTTTAAGGTCTAAAATAGAGGAAAGCATGGGGCTATAGCTCAGAAGACTGGAACAAGCTCCCGTTAATTCAAGGAATCAGCTGTATTAGTCATTAGGACATCCTGAAAATCACACAGTCATCTTGTAAAGTTAGTATAAATTTACTTGGCTACTGAAATTCTACTTACTGCATCATTTAACTAGTCTGGTGTTTTCTTAGTGAAAGTTAAGGTGACAATAAAGATAAAAGAAGTACCTGTAAGTAAATAATAGGTTTTAAAAAATACTTTCCCCTCCTTCAATTATATCACCGTATTCGTTTTGTGTTGGCTTTATAACTGTAGTCAGCCAGTAAGGAGAGCTAGATTAGACCACCCTGCTGTAAAAAGCTTGATACAATTAATAGAGTCTGTCTAGAAAGCTGTATTATTTCAAAAACTTTTATGTTAATGATATGGTATACACTCGGCACATTTCTTACTAGAACAACAAGCAAGCTTTTGTTTACTCCAGACTGAGTTTTATTAACACAGGAGGATCAATGGAAAAAACAAACAAACAACAACAACAACAACAAAAAACAAAAACAAAACAAAAAAACCCCCAAACAGTAATAAGACCAGAGATTGCGAACTCAACCAGCAAAAACCTTCTAACTCATCAAGTCCCAGGACAATGACTGATACTCTACTCTTCACTTTTTGTTGAGTATAATCTCTCACACACACAAAAATCCACTAAAACTTGACGTCTGATCAGCGGTGGGTGCTTTTTTGAGACAGAGGAATTTGGTCTATGTGTCTGAGGGAAGACAAAGACCTATAGTTTCCCTGAGACACTTTGTAAATGTATCTTTTTTATTTTGCTGCATAAAGAAGAGGTTTGCATTAAATACTGGCTAGCATTCAGGAGAGATGTCCCCATTAGTCATGGTTACATGTATTTATTTATTTTAGTGAAATATTTAATGCATGCTATAATAGCATTGACTTTGTGGACAGTACTTACAGAGTGCAGGGATGTGTGAGAGATGTATATACTGAAAACGGTAATGCATCAGTCTGAGTGTATACATCCATCTTTTCATCTGTCTATCAATCTATGTGTTCATCCATCTATCCAAGGATTAAAATCATATGTGACCTGTCTGTCTATGCAGATCTCTGTCTCACTAGATGTTAAAATCAGATCCAAACTCAAAATAGATGGATCTGATCGTGAACTGATTTTCTGACTGAATGGTGTGTTTATCAAGAGGCAGCAGAGACCTGAAGGCAGCAAAGAGTGGCTAAAACCAGGGTGCTGCATGGGGCAGCAGCGCTGGCAATTTGAGCATGGCTGAGGCTTTGTTCTAGACAGACACCCGATTGCTATAACTTTGTAAGTCCTAATTATGTCAAGTTAAGAACCAGCAGGAGCAGTAGTGATATTTAAAGGTGCTTTAAAGTGGATGCCTGTCATTTCCAGACATCGCAGGAAAAAAGAAAAGCCCTTAATTGCGATATTAATGGGTGGAACCAAATCTGGTAGTCTTGGGACAAAAGGGTTCAAGGCAACATTGCCTGCAGTAAAGACAATGGCTCCAACATTGAGAGAGTTAACTCGATCGCATACCACTATGCTGAGCCCGAGAGTCTGAACTCTTCAAACGCTCCAAATGGAGAGCTAAATCAAAGAATCCTGTTTCAAATCCATCCAAGATGTTGCTGTTTTTCTCCTCTGACAGGAGAAGCATTTGGAAGTGCAGTTTCTTTCTTTTTTTATAGCTGTCTTAAAAAGGAGTTTGGATGTTTAGCACAGCTGGTGCTCATTACATTATGCACTATCAATAAAATAGCATGTGTAATTAATTTTTAATGCAGTGCTGTATGCAGCGCTTTAAAGCAGTTACTGTGTGGGGAGAGCCGACACCGGTCACTGACATCAGAAATATTGAAATAGAGGGCTATATTTTGCATTTTTAAAGGGTGTATGTGCGAGTGGGGGAAGGGTAATTCCCAGGCAGCAATTCTCTAGCCACAATCAAATTTAAAAATATAGGAACAAGATGGATGAAGGTGATTTTATAATTTGCTTATTGGAATGAATGAATTTATTTCCTTTTAGAGTTCGCTGAGTGATGGCTGGGTTAGGAGTAGGTGACTTCAGAGTATAGGTGAGCACCAGGGAACTGCACAGCAAGTGATCCATCTTTGTTAAAGCACAAACAAGCTTTGGTGGTATCAGGTCGGAGATGAGGCAAAAGGGGGGTTTACAAGAAAGCAAAGGAAGGACATTTCTGTTTCATCTCATTGAGGATTTTTTTTTTTTTACAGGGCTTCTTTCTTGTTGTTCCCATTAATAATAAGCCCCATTTCCCCACCTTGATTCAGTAAATATTTAGGAGCTATCAATAGTTTGGAAGGGAGAGAGTAACTTGGTTACAAAAAGGTACCACTGATGGCAAGTCGCCTGCTGCTCTGACAGAAAACCCAAACGAATCACAGAGTCTTTCCTTTCATGGCATTTGTGCAATACTTTCCAGGAGACACCAGCACAAATAAAGACTGCTTTCATGGGGTGCAGTTGGCAGGGTTTGGGCACCAGCATAGCTTTTGGCAGCCGTTACGTACAAAAACACCTTGGTTGTCCGAAAGAGGAGCAAACCTATTTTTGAAGTTGTAGTGTGGTGCATGTTTGTATTCAGCAAAGGAATGGGAATGGCTTCCATGTTTCTATAGCAGAGTAGCTACCAGAGATGGTTTGCAGGATAGGATCAGCCTCTCCCTGCTGCCACCTCCTTCCCAGCCTTTTCAGGGAGCTGAACGCCTCTTGGTGAACGCTTCCCAAGAGAAGAATTCAACTGCAGGAAGGAAGGAAGCAATCACCTACAAAGCGACAAAAGTAGGGGTAGTGTTTGTCAGGTGCCTTGCCTTTCGCTTGGGCAACGCACCAGCTTTCTAAGAGCTGATTTTTTATTTTTTTTTTTTTATACCCATGCACGAGGCATAAATGTTTGCAATTATTCTTTCAGTAAATTGCCATTCATTTGTACATAGCATATGCTAAACAGTTCACTTGTACAGCCTCACCTGGCGTATTCAGGATGGAGTTTTCTCCTGCCCCTTCAGTAGTAGTTTTTTGTCATCACTTTTCTTCTCGCTTTCTGTCAGACATGTGCGGATGCGTTTGTGTGTCTGAGCCAGGAAGTGAATTGGGCTGTTCAGTTTGTGAGAACAGAGATAAATCTCTAGTGCACAAATATGATGCTCAGCGTCAAAGGAAGTAGGGCGAGCCATGGGGTATGGTGTAGGTAGTTGCGATAAGAACCGCTCTTTAATTCACAAGCCAGTGGGAAAGGTGGAAAAAACAGTGAAGTGTAGTACATTTTTTAGTGAAATAGCTTTATTTTATCTTAATTTTTAAAAGAATTTGTTCACATATTGCTGAGGTGTCTTAGGTTCAGGCCAGAGAACTGCAAAAAAATTACCTTATGTCCCTCCAGAGCTGCCTAATTCAGGGGACCTGGATTCTTTTTTATTTTCTGAGTGCTTCATAAAAATAGATGAAAGGAAGAGTTCTGTGCTCAGATGGGATGCTTTATGTTCAGAAGGGAATTTGAGTCAAAGAAGCCATGCTGATGCACCTCGCATGTGCCCCACTGGGCTCCTGTGTGCTGCATGTTGGTCCGTCTTTCTGCTAAGCAGTAAACAGTTGAGCAACTGTTAGCAACATACGCTTTTATGCTGTTTGCTTTCTTTTGGACAGGCTTTTTCCAAGCCTTTTTGCAACACATATAGGAATCTGGTAAAGTATGGTATGTGCCTTTGACATCCTTATTTCCCTCTTGCTTTTTTCTTAATCCATTGCTATGGGTTCCTACTCCAGCTAACGCAACCTGCTGTAGCACAAACTGGAGAAGCCAGGTTCTATGAGTCAGTAAAACATGCGCTTGGAATGAAACAGGCAAAAATCCCACATAGCGAGGGCTTACATTTTTTATGAATTTAACTGTAAGAGTCAGAGGTCCTGGGACTTCTGGAATGAGGTTAACTCCGGCACTAAGCAAGGCAGTGGGGAGACATAGGCACTGGAATCATGCCATGAAACAATGCTTTCTAAATTTTTGTCTTTGTTATTAACATAAGGAATCTCTGGTTAGAGAGAGGCCAGTTTGCAGAACATACCTGCAGCTTTTTTGCTTGTTTAAATGTTACTTGGCTACTTGGAGCCTATTGTAAACTCATTATTTTCAGTCCATCCCCTGGCAATGGGAGGGGAGCATCTTACCCTTTCTGTGTGTCAGATGGCTGCCTTACCTCTCTTGTATCGACCTAGATTACTTCACTTGAGGCCCAGGTCTAAACCTGATCCTTACATCTCTTCCATGCCTGTGTGACAAGCATGGTGCTTCCAGGGCATGCTGTACCATGCCAGCAGCGCACTGAGGGATGGGTTAGGGACTACCGAGGGATGCTTAGCTGAGCACCTTTCTAGAAGCTGCTTTCTGACTTCAGTGGTGTTGTACTGTTATGCTAGCTGTGAACATGATTTATGGAATTCAGGGATGTATGGAAATTTAAGTAAGAATCAGAGTACTGTTGGGAAAGATGTACCATTTAAAACTGTCCATGGTGTTCAGTGAGAAAAACAAAAAATCAATGGGACATAGTAAGACCTCAATATGGCAGCAGCACCCTTTGCCTGTGGGGGACGTATTTTTTTCAGTTTGCATCTCCTAACAGAAACTGGGGTTATTTTCTTTCTTCAGGTTGAACAGGGAGAGAGTAAGTTCATTTATTGTGGCACAGACAGGCTTATAATGCAAAGTCTGTCTAAAAATTACATTTGAGTGTTTACGGATTGATTAATCAAAAACCTTTATAAAAATGTGTGAACTGTCAATTAAACTGGGAATAGGATCATTGTGGTTTTGGCTACGGAGAGGATGAGATTACTGAGTAACTTTACCTTTCTGCAAAACTTTATAAAATATAATTAAAAAAAAATACGCTCTTTCTGTATTTTTTCTGTGTTCTCCTTAAACTGTATTAATACATCCATTGTAAAGTCGAGGTAGGGTATCATCTTAAAAACTGTGTAGCCTACTGAAACCAAACCCTTTGCTATCATTATCAAGAAATACGTAGCGTAGTTGCACAAAATCTTGTGAAATCGCTGTAAACTCCCTCCCAATTTCCTTCGTACTTTCTCTGCACATTTTCCATGCCAAGTAGTGTGAAAGCTCCAGTGATGCTGGCCCCTGCCTTCACCACCACTGTCAGCATTCATTAGTGCAGTTGAGCACACTCATAAATGTCTTCCCATATTTAGAACCCTCTAGCCAGAAAATCTTCCCTTCTCTTCTCCCTGTTTTGAGTTAAAAACTGATGGTCAGGGTTTGAGGTTAGCACCTGTGGTTTAATTTTAATTCTGATATCATCCAGAGCTGTAAGGGAGAATGAGGATGTGTGGGAGACAGTACTATCACTGTTAAATAATTTGCTCCTTGCCCTTTCCTGTTAAGTTTGCCAGGCCATACTTTGTGATTGTAAGCTGGGACATCTTAAATTTGTTTTCTCCTTAATAGGTAAAGATGAGTGAATGCTGTTTCTCACTTTCTCCTCACTCTTTTTGCGCAGATGTCTCTACCCTCTGGGGCTGGCTGGGGCTGCCGAGGAGGTGTTAACCAGGGGACTGCATTGTCCCGGGGTTAGATTTGCTCCCCTCCCTGCCAGCACGGGGGCTGTATTGCATAGAGCTCCCTCCCAGCAAGGCCCAGTGAGTCAGCATCCCGCTTGCTGGGCTGGCTGATAGGAACAGGCTGCTCTGTGCTTGGCCACCCTGACCATGGAGTTTCTCCCCACCCGCACCTTTCCCTTCCCCTGCTCTGCCCCAGTGTCTTTCTTTTTTTAATTTATCATTTCAACTTTGCCATCAGGTAGGTCCTTCATTCATTGCTGTCTCTGCCAGTGGTCCCTGCAGTAATAATGACAGCATTTTTCTAAAAATCAAGTGCATTTTACACGTTTTCTTTTTTTTTAAGTGGAAGTGGCTGCTGAAAGTTAACACAGCTTGCAACATGCAGACTTATTGGGCCGGCATGAATTTCCTTAATAAGCTGGGGTATGTGACAGTGCGTGCGCGTGTGCCTGTGTGCTTTTTCCCCTAAACTCTGGAATAAGAATGCTGTCTCTTTAAATCCTAACTCCAAATTTACTGGCGATTTTACAGAGCCTGGTTTCATTTATAGTGGAGCCAGACTTGCTGTGTGAGAGCCGTCCGCATGCTGGAATTAGTCTTAAGCTTGCTTCTGTGGCGTTGCCAAATTCCATGTTTGTGTTTTATTTAGAATTCTTTTCACGGCCAGTCGAATCTGTTCAGGCACACATAGGCAGTGTTGCGCCCCATGGAGAAAATAAGCAAGTTTGCGTTTTCTTTGGCATAGGCCATGGCCACAAAAGACTGCGGTCTAAAAAAACATTTTTTAAAAGCTATTTTAACCCATAACAGATGTATAAAGTAGGCACACGCATGCCAGCTTCCTTAGTTTTAATTAAAAAATAATTACAGCTTTAATGGGATGCTAGTGACAAATTTGGATGAATGGTGGGTGACATTATCTCAAGGCTTACTTCAACTAATAAATTAGTGCATTTCGCTTGGCCAGTGGTAGAGATGAAATTAAATGAAGGAGCAGATTAATATTTCTTAAAGTTACATCGAACCAAACGAAAAACCAAATAAAATAAAAACCCAAGACCCCTTCCTCCCTTTCTCACTCAGATTCCCGTTTGCGTGAGATCACAGAACATGGAGGAAAGGTTATTTTCCCTGGCTGATAAATGATCTGACCAATGATAAACTGGTCTTAGCTTTGCAAGGTACCTGCACCTTTCGTAATTTGACATCGGTAGCCACGTCACCAAATTATTGTGATTAATGTCAGCAGGCACTTCTATTTATAAATACATCTAACTAGCTAACACAGTACCTCCAAGCCAGGAAATCTTAAATATAAAACCATCCCTAGGTGCTGCATGTTGCAATGGTTCTCTCTTCATACCTCAGCTAACTGGCTGCCTTTTGTGCTGCGATGCTGGCTGTGATTCTTCACATCTTCAGGCTATTTTCAATTTGAGGCTTTTAAGGCTCACCAAAACTAGGCTAGATGCACAGCCTTGCACAGGTAACAACAGTTTATATTTATTAAGAAATAAACAAAGGAGTAATAAACATGAGCTAACCCCAGATGGTATCTCTCCTGTTATTACAGTCAGGTATATGAGGCACTGGGAAAGGGAGAGGGAAGGATCAGCATGGGAGGCTGTGTATGTCGAAGGAAGAGGAGGAGAGACTGAATTGCCTGGGTCTGACACCTTCACTGGAAAAGTGTCTTCCTTCTTCCCACGCAAGCCTCCGTCCCACCCATGGACAACCTGAATAGGTGCTCAGAGGAGAAGTGATAAAGCAACTAATTTTTTCATGATGTTCAGCAGAACCTCGTTTCCTCTGGACTTGCTTGTCCCACCCTGGCGCTTTCCAGCAGCAAAGGCAGCCCAGAGTAGGATGAGGCTTTCTGGATGTGAGCAGACAATTGGTTTCATGATCTCTGGCACAGGCAGATCATTTGTGTGTGGATGGCCAAACCCTGCTCGCCATTCTCAGATGTATTCTCGCATGAAACTTCTTACCCACTTAACATGTAGCACCTCCTTATAAAAAAACTCTGAAATACTGCTGATACATGTAATCTAGATTGTGAGAACTCTTCAGGTAGGAATTGCCAGTTTTCTGTAGCAAGCACGTTATCTTGTTTCCTCATTAAAAACTAAAAGCAGTTTTTGGAAAAAGCAATTGAAGGAAAGATAGAAAAAGGAATTATCAGGTGTTTGGGGGATAGCTACGTAACTTCTCCTAGACCAGTCCAGATTTGTCTTTTGATCTACAAAGGGTTTGCTACTAAACTCCATGAAAATATGTCTGTCTCCCCCAACTTGCCCACTGAAAGCTGTCTGCCATGTGAAGCTGGGGAAACCCAGTATAAGGAAGCTACTCTGCTTGGTTCAAGCTAGTCTGGAGAATCTGAGCTCCTCAGCGTGATCCACTTGATCTCTCAGGGAGGGCAGTATCTACCCTTGGTGTGTAGGGTGTTCATTACCTGACGATGAACCAAGCCAGACTCTCCAAAGACAAGATTCTTAGCCTTTGTTTAACTGCAGTGAAAGAGAAAGATATTTTCCTTTGTCGTCTGAATGAGGATTTCTGTGGTAATATTTCCCTGAGCTCGAATTCCTCATGAGTGAAAATGAAGTTCCAGCATTAAAAACATGAGTCACACAGTGCAGATGAGAGTAATTTTTGCATTCCTGGAATTTTTGGAAGGGAAACATTACATTTGCATTAATCCTTTCAATTATACCTTATTGCTAAAATAAGCCATGAGGCATTCTGCAGTAGAGCCCTTTGCTATTTGGTTTCAACTGAGGCTTTGAAACTAGCACCTGAAAGCTTTTAGACTCCTGTGTGTCAGTATCTTATTTTTCTTTTTATGTTGCTGCACACAGGATGGTCTGGTATCTTTTTTATTTACTCGTTAGGATTTTTTTGTTTAATAAATAAGGGCAATTTGATTTGTTCTGATCTGTCTCAAGTATCTAATTGCTGCTGTAGAGAATGATTAATGTCCAGTTGAAAGGATTCCACATCTATAAATGAGAATTGAAAGCAGATGTTAGTTTGATGAACGTGTGCTGCCCATTCCTTGTCTGCACTGGCTCAGAGAGGAGGCTGCTAAGATGTTGCTATTTATCAAAAGAGAGATGTTAGATGCCAAATACAGTTCAGAGTCACACACCTATCATGAGCCAAGTGAACAGTTAACAAATAATGTATCCCAGGTAGTATTTTTCTCTGCTTGTGAAATATCTGTACACAAGACAGCATTATCCTCAAATTGTCAGAAATACTTGACAAACTCCAGTTCAAGAGAGTACACTGTGAGTTGATTATAACCAGGACTTTGTGTCTCAGTTCTTACTCAGGGAGTGTGTTGTCCCAGGGCAGGTAAGTTCAGTTTCCAGAGCTATTGCCTGCACAATGCTGATTCTGAAGTTAATTCAACCCATAAAAATAATTACGAAGCTGATACTGTTCTCTTTTCTATTTGTGGACTGGCTAGGTGCTCAAGCGTTTCTGGCAAGCCAGACCAAATGCTTTTCAGAGTTTGCTAGCTTGAGTTCATCCAGAACTGTGAAGAGCAGACAGGAAAACGACCAAAAGACTGAATTGCCTGGGCACAAGATCAGTTTTTGTAACATCCTGCCAACTTTGACGTACACTCGCACACAGTAAGTGCAAGAGCTTTTATATAAAAGCAGGTACCAACAGGATCTTTTCACGTGGGCTCTTCAGTTTAGTAATGCATGGTGCTGTACAGTCCTTTCACACGTGGTGCTCTCTTGGCCGTCAGAGTTCGCCTTCCCAGCCAGTATGTAACAGCAGGTTAGCAGCCAGCGCATGTCAGAGTGGAGGAGGAGAAATTCTGGCCAAGGGCAGGCATCTCTGACAATGGCAATAGGATTGTGAGTGTTTCCAAAAAACAGAGAGATCTTTCTTTTTAAAACCTCTCTTAAAAATCTTTCCTAGACTCTTTAAATGTTCACCAGTATGACTGTGGACAAAAGAGAAAAAATAGATTAATAGATTTAGTCACTTTGGGTTTTTTTTTTGTGAAATGGTCTTTGCATTTTTATTTTTTGTTAAATCATTATTCAGATAACACCAAGACGAGCAAAGCATCTCACAGATGGACAGACGGAAATGTAAGGACTGACACAAATCTTCCTTGCTGTCTATAAATCAGGCTGATTTGTGATATGTGTGTATGGCAGGAGAGAGAGAAGAGAGGAGAAGGACAAAAAAAGGTACAGAGAAAGGACCTGCAGTCAGGGAGAAGGACAGGTACTGGCATCCCAGAGCTCTGGCTGCGTCAGCTTCTGTGCTGCAGTCGTGTAAAAATGACAACAGAGTACTGTCAGTAGGACCTTCCATTCCTTTCGTACCTGAATAGGACTCTGTATCCAGTAGACAGGTGAGAACAGAGGAGAGCTTGGTTTTACATTTATGTCTTTTCCATTTAGGGGTTAACTATAACAACATTAATTCATTAATTTAAAATACAATTATTTCTTAAAATCCTTGGCTTTTGTTTTGTGGACAATACTGAACTGAGCAGTTAGATGATTAAAGTAACTACTGGGGTAAAACCTGGCCTTTCAGATTGTTTCAAATGATTTTCCCTGACCTGTATCTACCTAACTCTGCTATAATGTCAACAGTTTCCAACTGATATAACTCACAAAGTGACTGGAAATCTGAAATTGTACCAAAATAAAATAAATGGTAGCTCTCTTCCTATCAGATCATACTTTAAAGTTATTAAAACGCCAAACTTGATTTTGCCTTTCTTTACTTGTCTTTCTCCACTCTCTTCTTAGCTTAGTTTTCTTATAGGGAAGAAATGTAATTGATGCAAATACAACTATCCTAAATTAATCTGATGAGATACTCATGTGCGTGATATCATCACTGGTCAGCCTGTAGTGCATGGTAAACTTCATTTCTGTGCAGGAGAGTTAGGACTGAAGTAAAGAGATGGGGCACAGCTTGCAGTGCAGTCAGCAAAATATGTCAGAGTTTCTCTTGGTGTAGTCTCCTGACTGATTGTTCCTATATGGGGTAGGAGAAAACACCCTTGAGAAAGTGTGTGAAGGAAGCTATCCTTTGTAACATGGTGGCTTTCCTCATTGCAATGAATCCAGCCTGCTGAATGAGCTGTGAATGTGTAATTTTTGCAGGACAAGGCTTGTCCACAGTATTTTATTGTTTCTGGAAGTGGTCACTTGAGCAAGTACACATGTGTTCTGACTCAGTGTTGGTTTGCTTTGGCTGCTTCTTAGCAGGTTTTCCTGTGAATAAAGGTGTGCCTGGCCCTGAGCAAATTGTGGAACTCCCTTGTGTTGGCAGTGCAAAGGTGTAAAGAGGTTGGGAAGCACATAGCTCAACGTACATCAGAGGCTTAGCATCAGGAATCTCATGTTTTCTCTGCATGGGCAGATACTCTGTTGGCCTTACACAACTGAGGGCACGGCCCTAAGTTTTAATCATGCATCTAAAATCAAAGGAGAACACCACATAGGCAGTGTTCCTTGGAAAAGGCAGCTTTATGAGACCAACAACAGACTTGCTTTACAGCTGGGAGGAAAGAAAGCATTCCTGTCCAGGGCTCCCCAATCATAACAATGAAAGGACCCTGTATTTGGCTAAAAAAAGGAAAATATGGATTGAAAAGTGGATTTCAGAATTTGTTGTATGCTTTTATTGCTATCCAGTGAAAAGTATTAATAAGAGAAGGAAATTCTTGTATCTCATGTTCTATTCCCTATGGTTTGGGAAAACTAACTCCAACCCTTGTTTCTCTGTTGTATTTTCCCTGCAATCTTGGAGAAGTCCTTTAATTTCTTTGTGTAAAGTCTCTGACCAATTCAGTAAGGAATTCCAAGTCTTCACTCTCTGATGGGAGTATTATGAGGATGAAGATATGAAAGTTTCTGAGGTGATTTGAACACTAAGATAATAAAAATCTACAGAAGAATATAAAATGAGTGAAAGCAATTTAAGCTAATTTTTGAGGAATTGCTCATCCTGGTTTTTACTGAATGTGATGGAAATGAGACTGAGAGCCAATGATGGTGACTGATGTTTGTCCAGCTGTTACTGTATTTAAAATACTCACAAGTGTGTAAGAGATACTGCTGTTACTCCTCTCTGTGAAAACAGTGGATAAAATTGTGCTCTCAGGTACAGCAGCTCGAGACCATTGCAAATTAGGCCATTGGAAATCAATGGGGTTGCACATTTGTAACTGAGATCAGAATTTGGCTTGGTCTTGTGTGGTGCTCTATGTGTTAATTCTAGCATCTAAACCTGGAAGAAATGGCTTTTTTATTGCAGCAGTGCTTGAAGAGACCCCAGGAAAGTAAGGTGTAAATATTAGAGGCTGCCAGCAGCTAGTGGCAGTTTCGGCCTAATAAACTGGAAGTAAATAACTTGGTGATTAGCTGGAATTGGCAGGCCACTTAAGCACAGGGCTGACTGAGTACATGATTTTCCCTGTTCACACCTTAGTACTGTATAAGAGCAGGGATAGATGCCTGGAAGATATATGATCCTCAGCAGAACTTGTTCTGGATCTACCTTGACACTTCCATTTGAGAATAATCTTAATGATACCAACATCAACAACAATATATACTTAGCTTGAACCTTCCATCCTAAGGAGCCCAGAGCACTTCTAATTTGAAGAGTGAGCAAGCAATACACAATAAAATAGAGCTCATTACAGCAAGGATAGTTTTGCGGCTCAAATGCCAAACTGGGAAGCCAGTGGAAACTGAGGTTTCTCGCTGCTGCCCCCATCACACAGCCCCTCTGTGAACCTGACCAACTCCCTTTCCCCCCAGTGTATCTCTGCAGTGGGGATGTGGAAGGGCTAATAACATGAGAGTCTCAAGTAAAAAGGTGTGTGGATAAAGCAAGCAGGGCAAGAACCTAAACAAAATTATTGTGAATAGACTTGTATGTTCAGAGAAATTCAACCCTTGGAGATCCACTCTAAGAAGAAATACGATCAAATAGTGAGGGAACAAATGAACTCTTTCAGGGCAGGACATAGATGAAGTCCACAGGAGTTATCAGAAAAATCAATTGCTATTGATTCGGTGAGCATTAGATCAGGCTTCTTGCTCCCTGACTGCCATTAAGTTGTATTTCAGGAGACAACAGGGCATTTTGGCAAGGATAGTAAGAGAATGTTTGGCACAGTCCACTCATTTTTGCCGTTGCCATGCTCCTGTCTCACTTGCCTCTCTTTTTATATCTGTGAACCGTAAGTGGCAGGAGAAGATTCTGGTTCAGTTGTCATTTGCTGCCTTTCTGAGTCCCACTTTAAGCTCTAATACACAGGCTTGCTTTAACATTTTGTTGTTCCTCTGGATTACTTTACTTTTTCCTTTGCAGCAATGAAATTCCTGCTGCAAGAAGGAATTCCCCTCTCCTTTGTAATGAAATGACCAGACTGGGTTGGCATTGTGTTCCCAAAGAAAAAAGGTTATAAAACACTCAAACAGTGCCAGGCTTCCTGACAGAATTAATACTTCACAGTATTGTGTCACTCCTGTAGTCTCTGCTTTTCAGTTACCCATCCCTCTTAGTCATTTCATTAGTCATTATTTTTGGCAATAGGTGTAGTGATCTGATTTGATTGGAAAGCACCAGGGCACAGAGGCCAGGATTGTTACTTATGAATAGTGGCCATTTCATTGACATGTAGATTCCTAAGAATTTAAACTGTGTAGAGGGGTCAAGGAGTGTAGTTTTCTTGATGCCTCTGCTCTCTGAAGTGTAGTCTTTTGGTGGCTTAGAAATGCGGCAATAATCCTTAAAAATGCTGCAGCTTGCCTGAGATTATGCAGCATAGTTCATCTTTGTGGTTTCTCCTATTCAGCTCTCACAGGTGAGTATGACCATTTTACAGGCATGAAAGAAAAGAGGGCTTGGGCACAGACTTGGTTAGTAAGCTCCTGATCTCTAGAAATCTGGTCTGGTCATGTCACTACATGAACAACAGGCATAAAATGAATGTACAATGGAAAGTGATTTGTTTTGGGTTTGGATTAGTCCCATCATCCAGTTCAGCAGTTATCAAGTTGTCTTGCAGAAGATAAGAGTATTTTGGCCCAAGGTAGTCAGAATTTAATTGTATGACAAAAGTACATTTAAAATTCCTGCTTAGGGGGGCTAAAATGTATGCATGGAGATACCAGAGCATTTCTGGTGAAATAATGGAATCTGCAATGCTTTTAACTTTTACGGTAACTGAGAACAGGAAAAGAAATTTTAAAAAAGAGGGCACCTGAAAGATTTGAATACGACTAATTTTGTCTTGTTGAGATTGAGTACTTGATACATGGAGCCTGCTAGGAAAGCAAACTGGGGTTGGCTCTACAGGGTGAATCTTTGGGTTTTGAAGAAGCCAAGAATCCAGAGTGGCTGCTTTATGTGGGATTTCTTCGTTTCTTTAGCCTCTTGGGCGAAAGTCAGAGCTATGTGAAGGTAGGTGTGTGCGGTATTTTGCAAGCAGACATGAGCTTGTTCTGCCCATGCTTCAAGCCAACTGGAGAGAAGCCAGCCCTGCTCCGGAAGCCGTTCAGCTGCTTGGTGAGGATGTGGAGCCCCAACTCCGTCTCTCTGCAGGGCTTGTTCGCTCGGGTTTGGGGTTGTGCTAACCACAGCTACATGTCCTCTGCATCAGTGCTGGCTTGCGTCTGGCCAGGTTGGAGTGCAGGCAGGGTGAGCCTTTGT
Source organism: Patagioenas fasciata (assembly GCF_037038585.1). Taxonomy (NCBI): domain Eukaryota; kingdom Metazoa; phylum Chordata; class Aves; order Columbiformes; family Columbidae; genus Patagioenas; species Patagioenas fasciata. Next base: position 57,608,901 of record NC_092524.1, on the reverse strand, counting down.
CAGCCTGCCAGATTCCATGTAGACATACCCTTCCTCACCCTAGGTAGCAGTTTCTCAGGCACTTCATTTTCGTTGAAGTCAGCATGAGCAAACATTAGTCATCTTGAGAAGCGGTTGCCAAAGGAGGTCCTTTGTGTAATGCATAGATTTAGCAATCTAGGCATTGACTTTGCGTTACTAATATTTGGTCTGCTTTCTCCCAGGCCTTTCCACTCTCTTGGTCACTGTCAATCCCCTTCACTACTAGCAGCTCCAGTCCATAATTGCATCTGACTGCAGTGATACAGTTGTCAGCCCTGGGGAAGTCTCTAGACTTTGTCACTACCCTCCCTCAGGCAATACAGTTTACCACCAGCCCTGAGTTGGTTTGGAGCCTCTTGAAATTGTTGAGATCTCAACAGTGCCTTATGGTGATATTGCCCTTTCTTTTCACCTTGAAGAAGGGAGTGGCAATTCAGCCACAAGAGAATGAGTGACTTTAGCAAGCTGATGTTTCTTCCCTACGGAGTATAAAAAGGTTTCACCCTAGAGGGTACAAACTATGCTTCACAGAGTAAAACAAAAAGAGTAAAAAAGAAGTTATCGGCTTGTGTTTCCGAGAGGTCTGAGCTTTGATTGGTTTCTGTAATTCAAGGAATTAAAGCAGTACATTTTACATTTCCTTTTATTGTCAATAATGCACTTGTATTCCTTCCTACTTGGCTTCTAGCTGAGGAAACTTGAAGTTCATAGTGATATAAAAGCTTGAAATTGCCCAGAAAAGTTCAGCTTCATTCACTTTTCATGTGCTAGCACTTGTGTTCTGAAAAACACTCCACATGATCTAAGTGTGAAACTGTGGTCTGTTCAACCCACTAGTAACTTCATGATAACTTCTGTCAGGTTTCTCATAGGGATTTGTATCATGAGCACTAAAAAGAATAGCAAATGTTTATTTTGCAACAATATCAGAGTTTCAAATTGTGTTTCTCTTCCTACTGGATTTAAACCCAAATGTAAAGATTTCTGAGAAATGGAATTTTGTTTTCATTTTTTTTAGGCAAAACCATGATATTTTGGTTCAAACCCAATGGCTTCTGGGTCAGCATCAATGTTGTTTCAACATCTTTCAGAAAACTTGCAGGCTGACAAACAGAATTGAATATGGGTCTCATGACTACCAGGGCAGGTCCCTATCTCTTCCACAGTCTTTCTAATGAAATTTCACTGAAACTCAGCTCTTAACACAGGTCATCTTAGCTGTCAAGAATCTTCAGTAAAAGTGTTCTGAGCAGCTCCAATCCATAGTCTTAAAACTTGTTTCAACTTTAACCATGTAAGCCAAATCTATAATATAGGGTCTATGGTCTCCTGTGAAAAGGAATAGGCTTTATACGTTGACAACATTGCTTGCCTGGAACAGTTACCCTCCAAGAGCTTTTTTAATGTGATAGACATAAGAAAAGCCTTCTAATTATCTCTTCCATGCCCTGCATTTCCCAGCTAGATTCCAATAGGATCTGAAAGTCCAGACATGGGTCACTCAGTCCTGGGGTGTTACGGATGCCCTCTTAGACCTGGGAGGAAAGCAGTGGAAACATACCTTGTAGAGTGGATGCGCTTCACGGTTGGAGAGATGTAACCCCATTTGTCAGCTATCACAGAAGACTCATTTCATTTCCATTGCTGCAGTTTTGACTAGAACTGTTCAAACCCCGCAGGGTTCAGTTCACAAGGTTGTATGTGAACTGAACCCTGCTCTCGGGTTGAGGAAGGGTGGGCGGAGAATCAAACCCTTCAAGTTTGCTTAGAGGGATGAGTCTGAGAAATTCACACCTTCGGAACTCCTCGTCCTCTTCCTCTACTCACACGTGCACTGAGCCCTTTAGTATTCTTTACTCAAGACTATACAGTGATCCTGGTAATACTTTAGTTGTGTTTCTGCCTTTCTCCGCTGAGTCACCCAAAGCTCTATACAGGTCCTTCCTCTCCTGCGGGGCTCTAAATTCTGCCACTGATGAGCTCTTACATTGTTATAAAGAACATTCAGGAGCTGCCCCGCACTGTAGGTTACCTCGTTGCAGATTTGATCTTCTCATGGTAATTCACAACTGGAATCTGTCTCTCTGTCCAAGTTCATGAGTAGTGTGGTTTATAATCTGTAGAAAATATGGTAGGGATACAGTTATGCTCAAGCTACTGAGAACAAACACCAATGCAATATTGTGGCTTGTTAAGGCTATTTGCCTATTTCCACATCCAAAAAAACCCCAATCCAAAATCCAGTAGGCAAAATCTTATTTATGTTCTACAGCCTTGATATGGCACTTGCAAGGACTCAGTGACATTTTTAATTCACAGTTGTTGTGTCCCTATCAGTGCCCCCCTTCTCGATCATTCATATTAATCCCAACTCCATTTTGATGTGTTGGCTGAATTCTGCTCTTGCTTACACCTAGTTGCTTACCAGGGATTAAATACTTGTAGTGGCAAAAGATGAGACAATAAAAGAACAGGATTTTGTATATGCTCCCAATTACTTTAATGAGTATATATATTTTTACTTTGGCTGCAGAGATGTTTTAATGTGGCTCCCCAACTTGGCACAAAGTAACTCCCTTTCTCGCTACTTTCCGCAGGTATCCTAAGAATGAATAATCCAAGGTTGTGAGCGATTTAGCTGCATGGTCCTCCTCACTTTTCTCACTGACAGTATCATTTCCCTGTTCAAGTGCAGTACAGAAGATGTGGCTTTGAACGTGTGGATTTCGGTGGAAGACAAACAGATTCCCTCTCCCTTTGACGCTAGAAATAGCAATAGCGCTGAGCAGTCAAAATATTTCAGTCTCTCATTCTAACTGTATTTGAGTGTGCCTGTGTTTCATGCCCTGTTATCATTGCAGAAAAGAATTCCCCATCCTTGATAGCTTTTTTTGGTGCTTTTTGCAAACATGAGAGTGAAGAAGTAAGGGGGAGCTCTTCCACAACAAATATCACTGCATGCTCCGGGATCTTTTGGAAACAAATCTTTTTTTTTTTTTTTTTTTAACAAATTTATCTTCCAACAGTCCTTATTATTAAGATATGCATTCTTATGAAGGGATGTTAAATGATTATGCCCATGGAAGGGGCAACATCAACAAATGCTGGAATATATTTAAATAATAAAGAACATCTTTAATTTTTACATGTAAAATAATTGTGGGCCGATGGGAGGTTAAGCATTCGTATTTATTAAAATGCACTTGCCTCTCTTTTAGAGGAAGAAGGTTGTTGTTTCCTATACTCTCCCTCAGCCTGAGCCACTTCAAGGTTTCCTTCTCTTCAATCAAAAAGAATCAATTATGCATTGTGGTTGCTTTCCCCCAAAATACTTTGATTGCCTCATTTTGTTTTAGCTGAGAGAGCTCAAGTCATTCCTTTTCTATACAGGAGGGATGAGGGATGTAGAAATTACCCAGTCTGTAACCAAATAACCTGGCCTTTAGTGCAGATTCCTACCGACTCAGAATATTGACAGCAATCAGGAGTCTCAGGCTGTTGAAACTTCCCCTCTAATTGAACTGGGAAAGGTAAACCAGTTTCAGTGCTCCACACGCTGTAATTGCAATAATTTAATTTAGCTATTTAACCTGTAATTCAGTGGTATTTATTAAAGAGCATAGGAGAAAATGAGGCCATTAGGAGCCAGAGATGAATACATTGAAATGAAAATGAACACTTCTAACTGCTAGTTGACCTTCGTTTTGTAGCAGTTTTTATTAGGCTGGTCACGGTAATTACTGGGACGTGAATCATGGAGAAAAGTGAATAATTCTGTAATGAACATTTTTATTCATTATCTCACATTTTCAGGAACCAGAAAAGTATCATGTAAAAGTATCTCCAGCATTCTCCTTTTGTTTGTTTTTTGACGAATAATGGTTTGTGGACAATAGCCCGGTGCAAAACATCACTCCACTGTGAGAATTTGTGTCATGCTAAATTGATGGGCCCACGATGCTTGGCATGCAGTGTGCAGGGCGCACTCAGGGAGACAGAACAGTTTGTGAATCAAGCAGAAATCTAATAGTAGATGTAGGATATGCTGGTCACCTGTGATAAGAGTTAGGAAGGCACGCTTTGGGATAAAAGCTGGGGCATTAAATTTTTCCAGTGACTTATGCTGGGCTCTCTGGACTGGAGTTCTTTCATCCTGGCTGCTGCCAAGGAGCAGTTTCTTTGGGAATAGGTCTTCCTGACCATCAGCAAGCTGTTTTGGGGAGCAAAGTCAGCATCTGTGGAGGCTTCTGAATGGTTTTTGTAAGGCAAGAGTGAGGCCTCTCCCAACACCACTGTGTGAGCAGTAGAGTCCTCTGTTCCTCTCCTGTTTCAGCACACACCAACGTTTCCAACTCCAACCTAGCTCTGGAGTGCATGAGCCGCATCCCTGGGGTTTGCTTTGAGGAGAAGTGTGGAGGGAAAGCAGGGGTGGGTGGATTTGTGGCTCTGCCTCATGCACAGTTGCTCTGGGACGGCCATCTCGCTGGGGACCAGGGGAGGGAATCAGCACGCTGTGAGGAGGTGGGAGCCCATGTGCTGCCCTGCACTGGTGTTTGTGTGCCATGTAGCATGGTCTGCCGGGCATCCTGTCACTGCAAACCTTCCAGCCACGTTGTTTCATTAAATCTGCTCCTTTGCTGTAGCAAATTGTTTGGAGTTAGTGTCTCGGCAAGGAGGTGAATGGGCAGCGTTTTGACAGTTGCTCTGTGATTGATATTCTGTTCGCTGCTCTTGAACACTCTGACACTCTGATCGTTCTTTTTACCACTCTTGTTTTCTTACTAGTGTTATTAAACCAGCCAGACTCTACAGGGACCTGGCCTCCTGCACTCCCACAGTTCACAAGATCTGAAGGGGTTTTTCTTTTGCTTTTGTGGTCTATTTTTTTTTTTAAGTCTTTTTTTTTTTTTTGTTTTTTGTTTTGCTAATTACTGCACGATATAATGAAATTTAAGTTCAGTGAGAGCAGTGCTGTGAGGAGGGTTACTCCCCATGCTCCCACATATCTGCACTATCCCTGGCCACAGTAATTCTAACATGGATGAAGAGGGTAAATTGATTATTTGTAATTATTCACCCTAAAGAGGATATTAACAGTTCCAGGTTCAAAGCTCTGCATGCTGGAGTTGATCTTTGCTAGGCATTCTTTTCTTAAAGTAGCCAATAAACCTACACCAAGCAGTAGTGATGAAAAACTCCGTCTGCACTAACCTCTTAATTTCCAAAAGTGTGTGTTTGCTTACTTGAAGCTAATTTTCAGCCTGACTTTGAAAAGGAACATAGGTCTCATTTAGCTTTAAAGTGTCTCAGTGTTGCACATTCCCCAAATAGCCTTCCTAATTTCTTTTATTGTCTCCACTTTGAGGCACAACTAGGTCCCTCTGGTAAATCTCTCACTGAGACTGCCATGAACTTGAGGCTGGGTATTCAAATGGCTGAGGCTGGATTCTGTGGGTTTAAGGTGGTAAAAACCAAATGGAGTTCTAAGTGGTAAGGTGTGAATATTTTCAACATTCACCTGGGGTCAGAAATTTGACATGACTTGAAATCTAAGACTGCAAGAGTATGCTTATGCAGAGACACCAAGGAGCTGGGCTGAAGAAAGGATATATGATATTTTCCAGTTGATTGATTTTCCGGCCATATCCCTTTACCTGCAAGTTACCTCTTACGGTGCAGCCTAGAATCCCAGCCTGGTAAAGGTGCCACTGTTTGCACTGATTTTCTCTACTTGATACTGATTTAACCTCTACCTCACCAAAGAGTCTAACCAGAATGCTTGCTGGGGATTGGAAAGCACTCACGCCACTTTGGAATTTGGCAGCGTGATCTCTTGATGGCTTGCCAAGTTTTTTGTGGGGGGTTTAGTTACCTGTGACTAGTTTTCTTTAGCATACTGCCACGTTCGTCTCGGCCCCTGTTGCTAAATGGAGATGTACAAATGCATGTCTGACCACCCCCATTCAGCGATCAGCCAGAAAACTTAATCTTGGGTCAACCTAATAGGGCTGACTTCTATTACTAACAGGTTTCATCTGCGGTGGCTAGTTAACAATTACGGATGATATGTGAATGCTGACTCAGTATTGCTAGGGTACTAAAGGGTTTGAGAAGGCTTATTATAGCTCAGAGTTTAAAAACAATTAGAGGATTCTGGGCTGCATTTCTTTTAAAGACATTTATCTGCCTTGTTCATTCAAATTGGTAGAACTGAGTGTCCTTACTATAGACATTCTTTTTGCAATGCAAGAGTTAAAAATCCTTGCTGTACATTTTTCTACATCTACATCAAATATACTGTAGTGGTGAGGGTTACAGACATGCCTGTACAAATAGATATACATTCAATATATTACTTTTATATTTAATATATATTTTATACACACATGTATCAGCACATATAGGTGAGTAGGCAATAAACAATTTTATCATTGAACTTTTGTTTGGAAACAAATGCCAGTCTGTGGTAATGGTATTCTTTTTTCTAGCATAGGATCTTTTTAAGCCATAGACTTTGCCACTGGGGACTGTAGTATGAGATAATTGACCTCCACGTGAGTTATGTGTCCTGAGTCTAAAACAAGGGCGCACGTGGTGGCATCAAAATCAATTATCTCACAATTCATCCCCCAGTGGAAAGGGCTACTACAGTTAGAATAGACCCACAAAAAAGATTTAGATATTTAAAAATGTTTTCAGTGACTTAATTATTGCAAATAATGTTATTGTATTATGCAAAGAAATAGAATAATGGTGGTGGATTAAACTGTGCTACGTGCACCTACCGATGTATGAGCACTCACTAGCTGGAGATGAAATCTCATTGGGGTATCAATAATGGAGTATCATCAAGACTGAATTAACCTGGCTACCTCCATTGCTGTCATGCAGGTGACTGTCAAGTAGATGCATCTTCATTTCCTCTGTGGTCATCATTTGCTTCTGTGTGTCAGGAAGCAGCACAAGTAATGGACCGAGCTTCTAAGCTCTGAGGACAAAATTCTACCTTCATCAACCATTGCAAACCCTTATGAGGGTAAAACTACCTGGAGAGAGCAAAGGTATTTAACTCTGGGATGGCATCTCCAGTCAAAGCCTGATCACCCAAATGATCACAGCTAAACTATCATGGACTGGAACTATGAAACTCTTCAGTTGCCCAGTTGCTTGGTTACAGGATCATTTGTCATCTATTCTGGTAGCAGGGTGAGAGGTGGGGGAACTGGAGGGAAGGGGGGAGAAGATTACATGTGCTGTTGAAAATGCAATGAGCACATCCGATCATATCTAATTCCCATTTATATTACTGTGGACATCCCTACTGCCCAGCTGCCCTCTCAAAGACTCAGAGCTATGGGATTTTTTGATGCATGAATGAAGACTGGGAAGAGGGCCAGCATGCTGTTCATAGGCTTCTTCATCATTTATTACCTTCTAGTTTTAATTGTTTTCCTGCTTCTCTTGAGATATTTATCTAGGAGGAATTGTACTATGCAATGCAGACATGCGAGGTGGCAAGTGAAGATTGCTTGTTAGCTCAGTGCACCATACAGTAGATGGATCTTAATAAAATAGAGAAGACTATTTACATTAATAGAAGAGGCCCATTTGTAAACCTTTTATTACTTAAGTGCACAAGTTTGACTCCTGTTTGTCAATTATAGAGGTGTGGGCTATATAATAATCACCACATTGTCTGTATCCTTATAGTAATGAAAATCATGTCTCTCCATATGCCTCTGCATTGCACCCTATTGTGTTTGCAGGGCTACATTTATCTCTGGTAAATTTACAATAGGGCAAAATTTGGTCTGCTTAATTTCTGACTAGTATTTCAGCAGTGGAAAAATTAAACAGAAGCCACCAGAAGAGAACTTGATGACAGAAGGTAAAACAAAGGGGATGTTGACAAAGGAGGGAAGGATAATCAGTGAGGAAAAAATAGGAATGCAGTGTGTGTATCATACAATAAGATTTGAAGGGGTGAATTCAGATTTCTGGCTCCCTGTAACTTCAATGGAGTTCCACCATCCTTTTCTGTGGGTAGCTTTCAGATGTCACCCACGCTGCCGTTTGAATTCCCATGTCAGAGCCCAGTGGCTTTGTCGCAGGCAATACCTCTGATTACCTTTCATGATCTCTTGTCTTCAGGAGGGCAAGGTTTATGCATTGCTCCAATTTATTTTTTCAAACACAAAAGTGCAGTTGAGAACAATGCTGTGTGCTTTGAGGCTTGGAAGAATTAAAAGCCACTAAATGCAGGAGATCTTCCTCGATGGAGGAAGTGGCTCTAGAAACTGGTGTTTTTTAGTTGATATCTCAAAAATTAGTTTACTGTTTCTCTCAAAACTTCAGTGACCTTGAGTGTTTATCTCACCTCTGGGAGGAGCAGATAGAGCTGCTCATTTAATCATCATGAAAGTTCATGTCATTCATTGAAGCAGTCAGGACTTCTCTGTTTATCTGGTACCTAGCAGTCACTATTAGTTAATTGGGAGAGTATTTGTTGACTTTGGTCTGCTGAGCCGAGTCCATGTTGCCAAGTTCAGTAGACTAAGCATATACACCAGATTTATCCATTCCTCATCAGTCTTGACAAAGGGATAAATATTGACTCAAATGTTCGGTCTTGTTTCTCTCCCACCTCTCCTCCCAGCAAAACCCAATGAACGTGTTTTATGGATAGAGCCAGATGACCAAGCTTAGACAAAAATATCTTGTGCTTGAAGATATAAAATGTTAGTCTGAGTAACAGGTCATCTTGCCTGAGAAAGCTCACATCATTAGGTCTAGAAAGATGATAATATGTAATTTATAAATATGTATCATATGTATTTCCTAATGACTTGGAAAAACCTTTTCCTGTCATATATTTTTAATTGTATAATGAATGTTGAAGAATGTGAATCAGCCTGATTTAAAAATACAAAAGAGCTGAAGTACCCTAATAATAAATCCGTAGGTGTGTGTTGGGAAAGAGGTACAGTTCGCGTGACTGATAAGATATTAACAGTTTTGACCTGATCTCTTGGTGACTGATAGTGGTAACACTCATTTTTAGAGCACACCAAGGCTCCCATACGGCACAGCCTCTGTTGAGGTTGGAGGGGGTGTGTGCAGCTCACGCTGAGTCCGGAGTTTCTAAATGGGGTACTTGGAGCAACCTGATTCATTTTTGTGAATCACGGCTGTAAATTTAGAAAGCAGAAAATGCTTGTTTCATAATGCTGCCCTGACTCTGGCAATGCAACGTTATTTTTGCCATGTACCCTCAAGTGCTCTTTCTTGTCTGAGACGCCACCGGCTTGGGGCTTCTCTTAAGGATTTGCCAGCCTCAGATTTAGGAAATGTTTTCCTGATAATCAGCCTACACAGTCACTGGCCCTATTAAATTCCATTACTTCTTGTTATACCCCAGTGGAATCCCCCAAACAATTCCTTGGCATCCTCACTGTTTGTCCCGTCAGACACTCCTGGATGCTTATCTGGAGCCTTCTGCCAAACTTGGGTTTTAAGTCAGCCTGGTTGCCCTCTTCTGTGCGTGTCAAGGGCCCTTCTTCTTCTTTGCATCCCAGATCCCTCAATTGCATTTATTTTGTAAATCTGATGTGCCATGGTGTTTTGGTTAGAAAATAACTTCTCAGAGTTAAGCATCTGCCTGAGATTGATAAAGGCAAAACAGCCCAGACTGATGGTTGTCAATTAATCCCTGTCACCCAGCTCTGTCTGCTGGCCTCAGGGGTTGTAGAACAGGAAAGGTTCTTGATCACTGTCCAGGGACAATGACAATGAGCTGTGGAAAATACCTTTGCTTCTCAATTTGTACACTTCAGTCAGTCTTTGTTATGCACATGGGCCAAATTCAGTCCTCAGTTTCACCATCCCAGGGTGTTCTTGAAGTCAGATTCTGATACATAGAGCAAGACTAAATGGGAAACTATTTTTCCACCAAACAATAACCCAAGACTGTGTATAATTCTGTGCACCTTGCTAATTGGAGGGTGTTGTCAAATTCGAAGTAATTCAGAGAAGAACAACAAAAGCGATTAAAATGTTGACAGGATTGTTTCTTAGAGAAAGATGAAAAAACCTAAAAATATATGAGCAAGTTAAACAAGGAGCAGGTAGAGGGAATATGATTCAAGTAACAAGGAACGTTGGGGGTGATTCAGTAGTGTGACGCCCCCTCCAACCCCCCATTTCCAGAAGGTTTGAAGTTATGAAGTTTGTGAAGCTAATGGGGCCTCACCATCTGCTTGATGCTACGCACCAGGTGCATTTTCAGAATGAGAGCTACGAATAATAGGTAAACTGAACTATGTGTGAAATCAGCGTTAGGAAAAACTTCCAGACCATGACTGATTTTCAAGTTGTAGAGTGTTCTTAAGAGGTGGAAAAATGCCAAGTTTCAACGAAGTACTCCTAAACCCATCTCCCAGCATTTGGTGAATACATCTCTTTCAGTTGAGACATTTAAACCTATATTAGACATTAAACCTAGGCTAGGAACAGAACAAAAAACTATTCAGTCAATCAGAAATCAAGAGCAAACAAACTAATGGAAGGATGGTTTGGGAAGGAGCTGCCATATCTGACTTGTGCCCAATCTTGAAGTTTTCCATTAGCTGTTAGTTAGAAGACAGTCTCCTGTGGAACTGGCAGGGATTTGGCTGAGGTAAGAATTGTGTGAAAGCAGAGAGCCTAATTTTGCTGTCCATATCTGTAGGTAGTATGGCAGCGATGGGCTGCTGCTGTGACACACTCAGGTTGCACTTGGCAGTACAAGTGTCCCCGTTAAGTGCACCGCGAGTTAGGCAGCAGATCTAAAGCAGACAGATGTAGTTCCTCGCTCAGAGTGGATGAGGTGTGGAATTCATTGCTGCAGGACATCACAAAGGCTAAAAGTAACAAATGGGTTCAGAAAAGGATTAGGCAAAATCCAGGAGATAAGTTGGTGAGTGGTTAATAAAAATGCTAATCTGGTCTGGGTCAACCCCTGGCACTGAAAGACTCTAAATCATTGATTGCTAGGAGCTGGGAGGTCTGGATAGGGTCAATTGTGAACTTTTTTCAACCTTGATTCACATGCTCTTTGCCTACACTTCTGCTGGTGGCCATGATTGAAAATGGGGTCCTGCACATGGGCCTGACTCAGGGATTTTCTGTTCTTACAAGAGCAAGAGCAGTAGCATCTGGCTGGTGGGGGTCCCACTGATTTCACTCTCCTGAAAGAGACCTGGAGGTTCCAGCCCAGAATGCCATCATTTCCCTCACAGGCTTCCTGTGTGAAGCCAATGCAGCGGTTGGGTCTGGCCTGAGTATCATTTTCCACTAGTTTAACTAAAGTAGTCTTTCAGACAGATAATCCAGAATACTTCAGAGTATAGATTGTTTTAACTGATTGCCACCCCAGTTTATCTGACCTGTTTAGCATACCTATAAAAATTTACAGTGAGGAATTTCCTGGTACAGCCAGTTTTAAGCTGACAGAAATAGAGGCTACACTGGGGTTTGTATTGGTTAAAGGGAGTCATTTTGATTAAACTGGTGCCAAATTCTGTGTGGACAAATCCTCATATTGTACGAAACCCACAGATCCTCCCTTTCCTCTGACAATCATATCAAGCTGGTGAGTCCTGTGGACCCAATCTAATAGGAATGAAATTTTTACCATGCAAATCTTATTACCTAAAGTGCCAATGAAACTAATGGGATTTTGGATAGTAAAAATGCTCTGTATGTGATACATAGTTTGGAATATCAATTCATTGAGGGGTGGAATGTAAGGAAAAGGAGCTGTTACTGCATGCGATCCTTTGTGACTTTTGAGGACCTGTTCCTCCCAACAACCCTCAGCTCCCCCTTGATTTCAGTGGGACCAAAGTGGTGTTTAGCATCCTGCTGAAAACACTAGCTCCTTGCAGCATTTGCTTTTCAAAATAGACAACTAAGTGTCTATTTGTTTTAAAATTCATTTGAGGGAGGGGAACAGAAAAAAAAAAATCTCAAACACTCCACTCCAAGGACAGACATCTAAAGGAATATGTATTTTTCCGAAGGGAACCATTTTTGCTGTGGAGGTTGACTGAATGCATCAAAAACACGGAGAGCATTTGGATATATTTTGACAAACCCTGGATTAAAAAAAGAAAAGAAAAAGACTGAATCTATTTAGATAACATTTTAATTTATATTTAGATAACATTTTAATTTACACTCTCCCCCAAATATGCACACACATATATATAGTGTGTGTTATATAAATGCTAGCATGCTTAGGCTGCCAACCGGTGTGACAACTCTCAGGCTGAGGGCAGTGTCAGCAGATAGATCCAAAGTTAATAACTGAAGTGCTGCAAACACTACAGCCTTTAAAACTGTCTCCTATAATTCCTATATGTTGTGGTAACAAAGCACAACTTGCAGAGGGTTAAGCACCCCTTGCCGTTGGTTGTGGAGAATTCCTGCCAGCTTCTCTGGGAGCTTAGTTTATGTGTATGTTCAAGCCTAAAATGTTTTAAAGTAAAATCTTTTTAATAACAGCATTGTGCTGTTTCGATGATGACGCTGATTACTTGGTCTCCTGTCACCTTGGAAGCAAAGATGCAATAAACGATACCTTTATTTTTCTATTTATTTTAATGAAACACACAGAAAAGGCACTTTAGAAAAGTGGAGGAAAGAGGAGGTCAGATAAAAACAACTGCAGTCTGATGTTCGTTTTTGTGGTGTTGATAGTTATTATTCCTAAAGAAAATAATGTCCTTTTTTATTTGCTTTTAACATTTCGCCCTTGGCATCTGTTCCATCCATTGTGGACTAACCTAGACTGTTCTCTGACGATGGGTTAAAGCGAGCACTTACTGAAAAGCATTCTCTACTTAATTACTTTTCCTTCTTCTGGAAGCTATTTTTTTTATAGTCACATGTTAATTGTCTATTAGTAGGCCTTTCTGATTAGTTGAAAACATAATGAAACCTTTGTAAACAACGGGGAGAAAGAGGGAGAGGGAGGGAGCAGGAAGTGGGGAGAAAGGCACAGGGAGAAATAGAGGTGTGAAGTGGGGGCTGGATTGGGAGGGAAGGTCGATGAATTTTGAAAGGCAGCAATAATGCCAGTGGAAATTTCTGTTTTTTGTTTTTTGTGTTTTTTTTCCCTTCCTTTTTTGTGTTTGGGTGTTTTTTTTTTTTTTTTTTTTTTTTTTTTTTTTTTTACGACAACTTCCCTCGCCCAAATTAATCAACTTACTTAACGAGAAATGAGATGCATGGAGATGCAAATTGCTGCCGATCTCCAAAAGCCGGGTGGCAAAGACAGTAAGTTGGAATGGCATGGAGGGGGGCTGAGCCGCAGCTGTCCACTAACAAGTCACTCCTATTTGTAAAGGGCACGGAGCTGAATAACGGTTTTGTTATTGGCTTTCTCTCTCCCTCTCAGCCTTAGGTAGAAATGCTGCATTTGTTTCCTGCAACCATTTCAGTGAGATAGATGTCCTTCTCTTTCGTCTCGCCTGCAGGTTTGATTCTCACAGCGGAGCCCTGTGCTCCCCGTGCACCCCAGCCTCCTCCGACTGGGTGGGAAATTGGGACGCACGAGGACCACGGGCTCAGGTGCAGGGTCTCAAACACGCAAGGTAATATCAGGAATTATTAAGTTATCTGCACACCCCTCAGAAGGGGAGGATTATTAAAAAAAAAAAAAAGAAAATAAGCGGTACTTAGGACCCAATTCAGTGATGCTCGGAGTCCAGCCAGCGCAGCTCACATTCAGTGAATCAGCTGAATTGGGCCCTCTTCTCGGAGATTTTTTTTTTTCGTTTCCTGGAAAGCTGCTTCTTAAACACAATTCACATTGGTTGTTTTTAAAAGGACTGTGCTCTGTTTGCAGCGCTGGATTTTGAACGGGCAGAGTCCCCCCGCCCCGCTCCCCTCCTCCGCCCCCACCCCCTTCTGTTGCTGCTCTAAAGAGCTGTGCTTACAGGGATTTTGCAGCTCTCCGTGTGTTATTAGAAAACGTGTGGCTGGGACGGTTAAAATGGGAGTGCTACTGTATGCAAGAGCAATGTTCACTGTAAGCAATCCAAGGAAATCCTGCCAAGGCAGTATATGAACAGCAGCCAAACAAAACACAGGCGCCTTTCCAGTGAAAACCAGCACACTTCTGCAAATAGAGGAAAAATTGACTTTCTGATTTGGAGTGTTTCTACAACTAAGAAGAATTACTACAGCGATTGTTCTAAAAATATTTTTCAGCAGCACATTCTCAATGGGGTTGGGATGTTTAGCATTGTTTAATTATGCTTCTCTTAGGTGATCAATCTGGATTGTATAAAAATAAAAGATGAAGTTTTTAGGATCTTCCTTTAAGCCAACATTGGCATTACTTTCTGCAACATTATAGTGGCATAAAACGCCACCTATTTAAGGAGCAAAAATTGTATTTTTATTTTTGCACTTCAGGAAGTGTGATCAGAAATTCATCTTCAGCAACTTTATAGTAATAGATTGCAATGCAACTGTTTAACTAGAGCAAACCCCAAGATCCTTCTGTAACTGATGGGTTTTATTTTTCATATGAAGTATTTTATACCTTCCTCCGACTCTTATTCCCCCCGTGCCCCGTATTTAGACTTTTAATGCTTCTGCTCATTTTGCTGCTTCATTCACCCAGTCTGGGATTTTCCTTTACAGGACTTTTGAATCCTGTATGAATCCTTTAGTGTAAGATGTGTCCGCAGACATTCTGGCATTCAAAAAATTGCCATAATGATGGAAATTGAATGAGATTCTGCAAATTTGTTTGTTGCCAAGAATAAATATGTTACTAAAAAAATAATTTTACTAGCCTCAGCTACATTTTTTTCAAAGAATTCTTAATAACAGAGTTTAAGAACGCAGTCTATTTATCTAAAGTGACTTAATGAAATAGGATAGATCTATGCAGAATTATTACTATCTTTTTTTCCTTCCAAAACCCAACATAATATCAGCATAAGGAAAAGCAATAGAATTGTCAAAGATTATTTTCAGTTATCCTATTTCAACTGTTTTTCTTTTAACTAAAGAGACAAAAGATGCTTTACTAGGTATATCTCCATTTATTCTTCTGAAATATTTACAGCTTACTTCTTTAGGCATATAGCTGCTGTGAACTCACTTCTCTTCTTTTAGCTACACCACGACAAACCAGATTTATCCCTACACTGAAGACAGTGCCTTGAGATTAACAAATCCCAGTGTGGAAGAAGACCCTCACCCAGAGCCCACTGAAGGCAGTGAAAAGATTCATATTGACTTTGTTGGGCTTTGTATTGGGATATCAAACTCTCATTTCATCTTCTTTTGAATTTAACTACTAATTTTCAGGGTGAGATACTCTCTACTTTAGAGAAATGTTAGAGTTATTCTAATTTATTATACTAAATTAACTTGTGCTGTATTTACCATTCAGGTAAAACCTGAAACTGTTATATAAGATTCTCCCAAGATAAGACTGTGTTTTTGAAGGTCTAATTGGAATAGCTAAGGAAGTACAGACCTCTGCTCTGTACTCAGCCCCCTTTCTCCTTTGTTCATAGTGCTGTGTTCACAGCCAGTCTTTACAGAGAGCAAAAGGTGTATATTGATATATACACACAGACACACACATATATATATATATATAAATATATATATAAAAATTAAGCTTGAAAAGGTAAGCATTTCTCTCTTGAATGTGAGGGATGTCATCTGCTGTGTTTAAATTAGGACGTGGAAGTTATGGCATATGCCGTGTCAAGGCACAGCAGCACAGTTCTGTATCTTTAAATGTTGATGCATAACAGTGAAAGCAGGTGAGATCTGGCCCCAGGTGCTGGCTACTGCATGCATTGCTGAACAATTTTTAAAGGATACAGATTGGGTAGTTGGAGGAGGAAAAAGTAGGTCTTTTCCTAAATAGACTTTTTTTTTTTCTTTTAAATATGTTGTAGATTTAATGCAATTATTAAAAAATGATGAACTTAGACTTCGTACATTCCTCTAATAGCAGCTCAGTATAATCCAGTCCAGACCTGGCTCCCCCTGCAGTGCCAGTTATCCTGGAGCCCCGATTGTGCCAAACTGGGGGAAGATATTGTTGAGACCATGAAACTCATTTCACTGGTGACTGTACACAAATGCTGAATTAATAGTCCTTCACAGAATTACTCTGAAGGGAAATTTTGGATGCTGAAGAGATTTCCAAGGATAGCTTCTGCTTTTCCTGTCTGCACATTGAGAGCCCACAAGGCTTGAAAAACAGCTCCGCAGCAAAGTTTTTGCCTTCATTCCTTTCAATGTAGATCCAGTTTCCAATAATTTTACCTTCAAATCCCTAGGTTCAAATTCTGCAGTCACTAGAGATGAGACATCAGGGTAAATTTGCAGATAATTTGGATAGTGGTCTGTGCTGAAGGTATGTAGCTTCTAAACCTAATTAGAGGTGTAGTTTGTTGTAGCCAAAAATTATTGATACACAAGGAAGGTTTTATTTAGAGACATCTGTAGGTTGGCAGCTGTGCCAACCATGTCTGTTCTTCTAAGTAACGGAAGCCATGCAGCTGGGAACAGCAGTGTTGTGCTGACAAGTGTTGGGAATGTTGGTTGAACTGCAATATGAAAATATTTTCATTATTTTTATTATTACTATTCTGCAAGAAGACTTGAGATGTGTGCTTGACTATGTCTCTGTGTGCGAGCAGATGAGGTAGAGAGGGAGGGCTGTTATTTTTATTTTTTTTTCAATCGCACCTCCTTAGGATTTTGTACATATCAGCATTCTAGCAGAGCGATTTGCTAATTGCACTGGAAGACCCACTTTAAATTCAGGAATACTGAAACTTTGAAACTGTAACATTTTGACTGGCGAGAATGACCAGTCTTCTTTTCTGTTTCGCAGTGAGCTAGTTGAAGGAAGCTGGCATTGTCGCAGAGTGAAAGCTCTGCAGAAGTGCCGCAGGTTTTTCATATGGAAATGTGAAATAATGGGGTGATTAAATAGAGCTGTATATTAAAGTACATCTGACATTAGAATTAGCATAATGTGCTCTAGCCCTAGGCTGAGTACTTTATTTGCCATCTGCGTCGGACCAAAATCCCCTGGGGAAGCGCTAAAATATTCTGAATAAACTCAGCCCGAGTTCTTATTGAGAGTAAAATACCATTTGTGGCACGTCGTATTGATTCGTCTTAATTGCGGTGCAGAAAAGAACATTCAGTTGCTGATGACTTTTGTACTCTGTGACAAGTCGGCTGGAGTTATTCTAACACTGCAGTTGGTTAACCTGAACAGACTGTTGTGCTCAGAGAAGGAGAAAACCTTATCTTCAGTAGCATAAACTACAGTATCATCTCCTGGCTTCACTCCTTTCTATCTTGATACAGCGTGTTGTTTTTTTTTTTTAAATATTATTATTATTATTATTTCCTGAAAACAGCAACCAACGAACTGAAGGCGAAATGGGGCTGCATTGAATCAGTCCAAGAAAATTCACATTCTTACCTAGTTACTCCCCAGTCTCCCTTCCCACACTCACACCCCCACATCTTCTTAAAAAAAAAATCCAGGAACATCTGATCAGCTTTCATCCAAGGGAGTGAAAATCAGTGGAACTTGTCCTTGAGGATCCATCTCCGGAACCATTAGTTCAAGAGATTTATTATGTATATTTTGTAAAAAGCTGTGCCTTCTCCTGTGCATAAGCCCACAGTCTTAGTCGGTTGTAATGGTTTGATTTTTGTCAACTCTCCACTCAAATAGGTTGCTGAATACCTTTGAAAAAGTGCTTATAACATGCATAAAAGATAAATATTTCATCTGAAGGAAAATACTTTGATGCTCCATGCAATTCTGTAACATTCACAAGGTCCAGTTTTTACCCTATAATTGCCTATCATTATACACAATTTACATATTCAAACATTCTCTACAAACCTTAGTCTATCATGTTTTTATTACAAATTCAGATCAAGGGAATAACCTTTAACTTCAGAGACAAATGAGACAAATTTACAAGTGCATGTCTGCTGTTTTCTTGTGTTTTATAAATCCCTGCAGACCCGAACACTTTTGCTATAACGCCACTCAGAACAATATACATATATTACTACTTGTTTGTAGTGCTTCGGTAATGAGTCCCCTTTGTATTAGATAACCTATATAATTCAGCATCTAGGCTCTCCATAACGTCAATTATCTCCTCATAGCTAAATGTACATTCCATTAAAACAAGATTTACAGCCTTTATAATACTTCTTAGGACTGAACGTGGAGATTTTGTGGATTTAAAGAAGCAGAAATGGGAGTTAGCATTTGTTAAAGAAGTAATGAATTAAAACAAAAATGCTATTTCATTTACTAGCTATGAATAGGCACCTAATACCCTTAAGAAATAGTTGTAGTAAAACAGACTGAAGTACTCCTGGGGAAAAAAAACAGGAAAATTTGTTTTCACCCCTTGGCTTTTTTATTATTTCCTAATTTACTCTTTATTTTTCCATTATATGACATGGACAATTTCCTTTATGTATCCTCCTTTACGTTCCTATTCAGATACTGATAATTCTTGCTTGTAAGATGAGAAAATGGCACCTTAAAAAAGTCAGTGGGGAAAAAAAAAAACACACAGCACTTGCCAGTTTTCAAACAAAACTGCTTACAGGAAACCAATTTAAAGGGAAGCTGCTGGCATATTTCATATGTTGTAGAAAAGACTGACATTATTTCAAATACATTTGAATACTGTATGCAAAGAAAAGGCCTAAAAGTGTCCTTGAGCAGTACAAGGGTTTTTCGTGAATGCCGTAAGTAGGATCCTATATATTAAACCACCAGCCATGGATAGTCCTACGGTCTTTTCATCTCATGAGTAGGTACATTTCCCCCCCCTGTTAAATACCCCATTTTTGCTGATAGTCTTCACAATTATGCAGCAGGTTTGTAAAACATCCTTTCAGTCTCCTAGTTGATGTCTTAGGTTTAGAGAAACTAATAGACACAAAGCTGTTTAGATGCTAAAGGTGGAGTCAATTGAAACTGTTGTATCACAAAGGGCTAATTTAAAAGTTAACTCATTCACTATTGATCTTTCAATATTGATTTTCCTGTTTGTTCTTTACTTTTCACACTTCACCCTTTCTCTGATTTATAAATTGCCTTTGTATTTTAGAATTTAACACCAATTAGAAGAAGGTGTTCAGAGATGACAAGCATGTTTTTTATCTCCCATTTTAATAGCGTTTCTGGGTCAAAATCCCTGTGTCGTGGGTTCCATTTTTTGCTATGCATTTTTCTTTATTTTTCTGCACTAAGTAAAAGCACTTCTTATACTTCTGTAGGCTGAACATTAACTTGCAGTAAGCCACAGGCTCTTTTAAGGAATGAGAAATTGGACATCCAGAAGGAAGTTGCTCAAAATGACTATTGACATTTTATACCTAAAAATATAATATTGCCATTTTGTAATGCACTAGAAATTAAACTGAGCTGTGCATTTGGCTCGTTTATGTGAATCTGGCAGTACAGATCTGAGGTATGATTAAGTCTCACAGAAAATGGGACTATTGAACACAAGCTACATCTTCAGCCAAAGGTCGCCTGTGTCCATTAAGAAGCAGGAAGCATCTGTTTGTGTTATGCATGGCTGTAGTCTGCCTACAGTCTCCTTTTTAAGTATAAATGCCAGAGAGGACATATAAAATGCTTCTGGGGAAAGTTTAATGAAAAAAGTTTGCAACTTGGTATATTTGTATAAGTCTAGTTAAGATCCTTCTTTGTCATAACCTGGTATAGCTTATCTGGAGAAATTTGAAGTCTGCAATGGTGGTCATTGAAGTTACTTAGAATTCCTAGCAGGTTAATTCAAATCAGAGTTTGGCTAAGAGCATGATTTTAAGGTATCAGGTTGATATCTCTGAAGTCTTTCAAGGATTTATGCTCTTTGTTCTTGGAATTATGAAAGGATTGACTGTAGACAGACAGCATGACAGTCTGACTTCTCAACTTTGTGACTGGTAATTAATCTGTTTGGTTTTCCACTTGTATGATAAGATAGTTCATTTGACAAATAATGTATTTATTATTGAAAGTATGATAAACAGACAATTCACAGTCCTGCCTGACAGAAAAGGAACACCGCTGAAAAGCTTCAGAAAATAAAATAGGCTCCCAAATGGGGCAGCATTTAACCCACCAAAGGCAGAGTTTGCCAGTTGTCTTTAGCACAGAAAGAATTAACAGTACATTACTAACAGTAGTGTAATATTAATATATTTTAATATCAGTGTCAACCAGTGCTATTGTAGATCTTTTTCAACAGGTAGAAAATGCTGCTGAGAATATTCTTATCATTAATTGAAATCAGTGCTGGGAATGAGAGTGTCTTGGGGTTTGTAAGTTCTCTTGGCATAAAACTTCTTGCATAATCTCTGCAGAGAACTTGCAGTCTCAAAGTAGAAACAGGATGAGGCAGTGTGTAGGAGAAGAATATTGCATGAGGTTGTGATTTTTCTTCTGTTTGAAGATGGCACTGGAGGAGATAGGCTTCACCTCTTGAATAAGAGGTGAAGTAGAAAAAGAGAACCGGGCCTAGTATTGGAGGAAACAGCATTCTGTTACTGAGGAGTAGCACTGCACTGGAGGTGCTTATATTGTGAGACTGCGAGCACCTTGCTAAGTCATAAAACACCAAGTTTAGTTGCCAGTTGATGCTTACTTTATGAATTGGTAGGGATAGTCCTGGTCACCCTCAGCAAGATGTGCTGCAGGATTCTTTTGAGCCCTTTCTTTAGACATGGCAGTGCGGGGGTGGATGCACTGTCTTAGCTCTGGGTATCAATAGAAGTGCTGTGCTTGTTTTACATCTTCAACTTGTGCTGCCGTTGAAACAAAATTAAAATGAAGAGACGTATGAAGTGAAATGGTTCCTTTGCATTTGGTGTTTAAAGCTAGTGACTGGCGTTGGACTGGCAGTGGTGATCCTCACACAGGCTTAAACACTACTTAACACTTCTGACTTTTTTATTGAGCCTGTCAGTCCCTCCGAAATCGAGGTAGCGGCACTTCCCATCACCCCAGAGAGAGTATAACTATTGATATTGGGTGTGTTCAACAAATGTTTATTCAATTATAAACATACATAAGTAAATATTCTTGCTAACTTGGATAATTTAGAGTGGTAATACAGCTTATAAAACTTCTTCAGCAGAAATACTTATATTCAAGATATTTTTGCATACCCAATCCAGCATCGGGTATGAACCGATGTAGTTCACACTGCAGATCCACACTGCAGACACCTGGAAAGTATTTGGCCCTTGTCTAGGTGACCTGTCAAACCACGTATAACCATATATTTTCTTCACTATGAAACACTAAATCTTTCCAGTATTTAATGCCCTTCTATTTAATGTCAGCTGGTCTTATAAGAAGACTTGTTAAACTAGTGTTCTCAATTATGGCATTTTAATTTAATAATAATTCAATTAAAGTTCTGTTTTTTATGGAGCATCCACGCTACCTTTATTGGTATTATTAGAGTAACCATCATAATAACAAGGAGTAATTATTTAAATGCTCATTAAAAACCAAGCGGTGGAGAAGAGAGTAACATTGGTAGAAAGACTGTAGGAACGTGATACATGTCTGTTCCTGAGCACTACAATAAAAGGTGTCCTTTCTTTAAAGCTTGCAAGTTTCTACTTTTCCTGAACTTCTAAAGGTGCAGTAAAGCAGCATTAAAATTCCTTTACATTTTTATTGCTGCTGTTGTAACTTTGTAACGGGAACCAGAAACATTATCTGGAGAGTATTGCTAGGGGTAAAGAATGGCAGTGGTTATGTGGACCTGACTGCAGATCCTCACCGCAGTTCTGGCGGGGGGTTGTGGGTGGGTGATTAAAAAGGGAGAGAGTTCATTCTCTGTTACAGCTAATGGAATTATTCAGGCATGCTGAGGGGAGGATTCGTAAGGCACTGGATGTCACTGTAGCCCAGCAGAAAATAATGAATTCTCAACAGTTCTTATCTCACACTGATTATTGTTTGATGGTATCCAGAATAACTGAGGATATTTTGAGGAAAATTTATCTCCAGGGCAAAGGCGCTCCGCATTCAGGGTATACAGAAACTCGTGTATCAACTGGGCCAGGAAGATCTGCGTATCACTAAATGATACAAGTCAGACTGCAGAGGACAGATAAGTTAGGGGATTCAGGCTGCCTGGTGCGGCAGGATGAATGTCCACAGAGCCAGGCTGCTTTTGGTCTGGGCTGGGTAAACGGACCTGTCTTTAGTCACTGCCCACTGTGAGGGCACAATTTGGGAGTCAGGATCTGAATTTAGCTTTGTTTTGTGCTGTTCACAAAAGAGAACAAAGCTTATTATTGCTCTGACATTTTGAGTGGAACATAATCTGTCATACAGTAATGGAGGGGACACATTTTAATATTTCTGGAAAAGACCATCGTTTGTCATAACACGCAAAACCGGCAAGAGTGTTCAATAAGTTCATAGTTTATAATTACCTGATTATAGAGAAGATACTAGAGAGATTTTTAATCTACCATTTAAAAACATAACAAGATCTAACGGTTGGCAGTTGAACTCGGCAATTTGAATCAAACAGAAGACAGGTTTTTTGATACTGAAGGTAGTCAGCCATTGCCACAGACTACTCCTATACATCGTGAATTCTCTCTCACTTGGCATTTCCAAATCAAGCTGGGAAGAGAGTGCTAAAAGACATTAAGTGGATCAACTGCAAATCACTGGGCTGGATAATATCTGGATGTGAGGTGTGGATTTAAATTGTTTCCTGTGTTTTTCATCTACATGTAGACAGGAGAAAATATTACAATCTTAAGTTGTAGGAAGAAAGATTTATATTAGCATTTGGGGAACCTTTGTGATGGTAAATGAGAGAAGGAATGAGGTAGATTTTGGGAATGTTGTCGACTCTCTGTCTGGGTGGACTTTGAAGTAGGATAATGGAGCATCTGTCGTAGATATGAATAGATGCATAGATACAGACATCCCTTAGGTCAGGAATTGGACAAAGGTAACTCTTAAGATTTATCCCAGTCCTCTCATTCTTTAATTTCACAGTCCTTCCTCTCCTTCACATCAATACTTCTGAACCTCTGCGCCTGTGTCTCAGTAGGATCCAGGCCTACAAACCTATCTCATGTCTGAACTCCAGTGGTAGTATCTGTTTGGCTTTAGTGCAACCTTGAATCTGCCATTGACTGCCCAGGGCTTGTGGCCTGGATGTCTCACCTCAGTATGTACACTGTATCTACCAACTAATGTAAAGATAAAAAATTGAGCTTGAGCCATCAGCCCCAAAAATCATGCCTAGTAACAGATTGTAGAGTTGAATCCATATGCAGTTCATTAAACAGTATTAATGAAGTCTTGGCTTGTGCCTAACTCTAAGCACATGAATAATTTCATCACTATCCAACAGAGCACTTCAGCCCATGCTTAAGTTTCACGGATTTTGATTACTCACATGCTCGAAGTCAAGCACATACTAAAGTGATAAAGACTACATATGGCAAAGCCTATATAGCTAGTTGTCATAAAGTGGGTATTTAGACAGACTTCATGCAGGTGGCAAGGGATTAAGATAGCCATATATCAAAAGTAGTCTTATAACAAAGAGTTTTATAGTGTAGGTGCACTGCATTATTTAATATAAGGATCATTCTTGAGCAATATGTGGCTGTTTCTGGGCATGTTTAAAATATTTAGCAAGTTTTTGAATATAAAAATGTTCGGAGTGGATCTTCAAAGACTTTTTGACATTGTTCTCTTCTTAAAAGTGAGCATCTACACTGCTCAGGGCAACTTCTAGGCAAGATAACCATGAAGTGATAATGTGGAAAAGAACATTTTATTTTACTTTTTTTTTTTTTTTTTTTAATGTAGAGTCTGGGGAGAGTCTTTGAGGATTGTGGAAGTTTATATATATGTGTATATATATATATATATATACAAGCATGTACACACAAACACTTGTGAAGCAGTCAGAGACTGGTAGCCAGGTAGCCTGCAGTTAATTTTGCTGTTGTGTTGGGGTCTCCTGAAGAGGAGTGATAAGGAGCACAAAAGCTAAACAAAACAGAAGAGAACGCTGTTTTGTGACTGCTAGCTTGTAAATTTTAGATCACTAATAGCACTAATTTGCTCCATTTGAAAGAAAACTAAAAAGGAGGAGGATTTACTTTCCTCACTTGAATTTCACAGAGGTGAAGTTTTGGAGAACAAAACAAAACAAAAGATCTCAGTTCCATGTAACATGTAGCAGCAAGCATCCAGCCAGCTGCCATTTTGAGGGTAATTTTTTTAATCAGCCATTTCAGTTTTAGATTGGCCTTGATCCTCAGCCTGCTCAGGAATTTTCCTCCTTACATATGTGCCTTTGCTGAAGTAAATGTGTTGCTGTTGTTATCATTGTCATCTAATATACAGCTGCTTTCTTCCTCCTGTCAACTCTTGAGCTAAGCAAGGAGAATGCACGCACACACAAACACACTTAATTTTTTTAAAGAAAAAACCCACAACAAAAAAGAATGCATGCTGTGACTTTAAAAATGAAAGAATTGAACAGCTGTGGGTAATAAATCGATTAATTAGAGTGGATAAAATGAAGGTGAAGGGTGCAGAGAACTCTTTAATTTGAAGATATATGACCTTGTAAGATCCTGCACTTCATTGGCTATTAGATCACACTTCAGAAAGGGCTTTATTAAAATCTATTCTAGGGTGAGCTGAGGTAAAACATATTGTTAAAAAAGCTTTTGACAGAGTATGTTATATACTTTAGTCTGCTTCAGTGATTTCTGTCACTTTTTATACTACACATGTTGCCGCGCAAGAAGTTAAAGGTCTAGACATTTTCATAATATTTCTGTTTGAAACAGAAATTTAAATATTTGAAGTAATAATGGGAGCATTTACTGTTGCTTTGGCTGCAAAGCTGACATGAAACTCCCTAACTACCTCAGTGCTGAGTAGATTTTTAAGGGATAATGTATCAATTCCTTTCTGTGTTTGTATGTGGCTTTCATTAATGTCAATAGCAGTTACGGGCACCTTTTCCAAGCTGAGTACAGTTCCCAAACTTGTGCTTTTTCCAATAGTGGTTGTTAGAGATTAATCAAAGCAACGTCCTGCATGATGCAGCGTGCAGGGCTGGGGCACAGGGCCTGTGTCAGCCGGGCAGAAACCCCTGCTGTGTTATGAACATTTTTTCTTGGCTGTGGAGGACCAGCTTCTCCAAAACAGGGTCTGAAGCTGCTGTTCACAGAAATAGCCTTACTAAATCAATAGGAGTGTGAGGAGCTGCACGACATTTATCACCTACCTTTGTAAATAAGTCTTAATCTGATAGATGCTCTTTCCTTTACACTTTTATGGATGTTCATTGGGTGATAAGATTAGATAGACTGACAGGCTGATAGGTAGGCAGATAATCTTCTAGCCTTCTTGTCTAAGGTTCTGTAGGTTTTGTTAGCAGCAGCCATTCCTGCAACAGCCAGAAGAGGGGAATTCAGTCAGCAAGGATCCAGCTTTGGCTGCTGTGCCTGAGTTGATTTTTTTTCTTTTTTCTTTTTTTTTTTTTTTTGACTGCTATGAGTCATTCCTCTTTACAAAAGTAGTTTCAATAATATGATTCAGTTCACCTTATAAACTCTTTAGTTTCAAGCTCAAGCAACAGTCTTTTGTGAATTGCAGTTCCCCCCATCTAGAAAGAAGTTGTGTAGTTCAGCTGTGGAACTGAGCCCTGTGGATGGGCTGGGATTGGGCTTTGTTTGAGTCATTACGCAGGTACGGGTCGGGTGGGAAGCTTGGTGCAGGCTTTGAACTTGCAGGAAGTTTAGTGCCTTTAGGTGCAGTGGGGCCATCGCTAGCCAAAATATGTGCTTTCATAAACAAACAAACAAGCAAGAAATTAATTTTAGATTTTCCAAAATGGGTAGTGTTTGGGTTTTTTTTTTTTTGAGGAAACCTCCCCCTCTTTTAAAAACAACAAGAACAAAACAAATCCTGGATCATGATTTTCAAGTTGACACATATTGATGAATTTATCAGAGTCTTGCAGAGGCATTGAAAAAAGGAGGTGGGGGGGAAGTGCTTTTTGAAGGTAGCACATGGTTTATATTGTGCCCAGGACTGGAATTTTCTAGCTAGCAAAATTATGACTGTAGTGCAGACTTGTTCACACGTGTCCTTTATGTAAAACTGAATCAAGGTTAAAGGAATGCTTTCCACCTTTATGCAGCCGCTCAAAGAGGCTAGAAAGGCAAACAGAACAATGTTTTTGGCTCCGGTGAGCATTTCTGCATTGGAGGGCAGGCTCAGGCTCAGAAATTCTTGGGACTCAGTTCAAGCATGGCCCGACATTTGTTACTGTTAATTGCGACTGTGTTGTCGGCTTTGATTATCAGATGTTTCATTTGAGTGGCTTTTTGGTGTTTTGGCAAAAAGAATGTCAAAGGGGTTTATGCAAGGGTACGTTTTCCAAGCTCCTGTTGACTTGAATAGGACTTGGGCAGCTAAATACCTACATAGTATTTCAAAAATGGAAGTGCTGGCATGACTGAAGCATGTATAAATTAAATTCAGCAAGATCTCAGAGGACTGCTACATGGAGTATTTAAAAATATAAAATGAAAGAGTGAAAATGACACTGAAGCTCCTTGCAGGTGCCTTGTAAAACCTACCACACTGCATTTCCCTCAGTTCTTGTCTGTAGTCATAAATCCCTTGAAACAAATTCCTTTTTACAGAATAAATGTGTGAAAGTATTTGCATCCTTATGCGTCATAAAAGAAGGTTTTATTTGTGAGTTAGAGGATATAAACCTATATGGTACCAATGCATATGTGTGATATTTGTCATACATGTTAAGTGAGTAAGTGTGGTGAGTAAATGTCCTGTTCAATAATTTATGTCAGTCAATACATTGCAATTAAGTTCTTCTTTCAGAAATGCCAAGGAGGAAATGTGTTAGCAAAATAAAGCACATGCCAACTGTATTTAAAAGTTCTTCACTATATTTTTTTTCAGTGCTCTTTTTGTTTTTCTTTTATAGGTAAAGATGAGCCTTCAAGCTATATTTGCACAACATGCAAGCAGCCTTTTAATAGTGCTTGGTTCTTGCTTCAGCATGCCCAGAACACACATGGATTCCGCATCTACCTGGAAACAAGCCCTTCAAACAGTTCCCTTACTCCACGCATCACCATCCCTCCTCCTCTGGGACCGGAGACTGTTGCACAGTCCCCGCTGATGAATTTCCTTGGAGACAACAACCCATTCAATCTTTTGCGGATGACAGGACCCATCTTGCGTGAACACCCTGGCTTTGGTGAGGGTCGGCTCCCAAACACGCCTCCGCTGTTCAGCCCACCGCCTCGTCATCATCTGGATCCACATCGCCTTAGTGCCGAAGAAATGGGGTTAGTTGCCCAGCATCCCAGTGCCTTTGACAGAGTTATGCGTTTAAACCCCATGGCAATTGAGTCCCCAGCGATGGATTTCTCCAGAAGGCTTCGAGAGCTGGCAGGAAACAGTTCCACCCCTCCTCCAGTCTCGCCCAGTCGCACCAACCCTATGCATCGCCTATTGAATCCTTTCCAGCCAAGTCCTAAATCACCTTTTTTGAGCACCCCACCACTGCCCCCCATGCCCCCCAGCAGCACTACGCCTCCCCAGCCTCAGGCCAAGAGCAAGTCCTGTGAATTTTGTGGGAAAACGTTCAAGTTCCAGAGTAACCTTATTGTGCACCGACGCAGTCACACAGGAGAAAAGCCCTACAAGTGTCAGCTCTGTGACCACGCTTGCTCCCAGGCCAGCAAGCTAAAACGCCACATGAAAACGCATATGCATAAAGCTGGCTCCATGACGGGCAGGTCAGACGATGGACTGTCCACCACCAGTTCCCCTGAGCCAGGCACAAGTGAGCTCACTGGAGAGGGACTGAAATCCAGTGAGGCAGATTTCAGGAATGAGAGCGATCCTTCCCTGGGTCATGACAATGAAGAGGAGGAAGAGGAGGAGGAGGAGGAGGAGGAGCTTGAAAATGAGAGCCGTCCAGAGTCGAGCTTCAGTATGGACTCGGAGCTGAGTCGTAACCGAGAAAATGGCTCCAAGTCGCTGCCGGATGAGAAATCCCTTGTGCTGGGAAAAGTAATTGAGAATGTAAGTCTAGGTGCCATCCAGCAATATAATGACATGCTAGCTGAAAAACAGAAGAGGAGTAGCTTCGTGAAAAGGTCTTCTGACCAGCGAGACTTGTGTCCTCGAGACCTCTGTCAGAGAGATCCAGGTGATGAAGACTCAGTGGTAGGAGAGCTGGACCGCACCGAGGAAGGGACGGTCAATGGAAGAAACTTTGGCCCAGGTGAACCCTTCCCAAACCTGTTCCCTCGCAAGCCAACACCTATCACGAGCCCTGGTTTAAACAATTCCTCTAAAAGAATAAAGGTAGAGAAAGATTTGGACTTGCCACCAGCAACGATAATACCTTCCGAAAACGTTTACTCCCAGTGGCTGGTAGGGTATGCAGCGTCACGGCACTTCATGAAGGATCCGTTCCTCGGATTCACAGACTCCCGACAATCCCCCTTCGCAACCTCTTCCGAGCACTCGTCGGAGAACGGGAGCCTGCGTTTCTCCACCCCACCGGGGGACATGCTGGACGGGGGGCTCTCAGGGCGCAGCGGCACGGCCAGCGGAGGCAGCACCCCCCACATCAGCGGTCCCGGCCCCGGGCGACCCAGTTCGAAGGAAGGGCGCAGGAGCGATACATGTGAGTACTGTGGCAAGGTCTTTAAGAACTGCAGCAATTTGACGGTGCACCGTCGGAGCCACACTGGAGAGCGGCCTTACAAATGCGAGCTCTGCAACTATGCATGTGCCCAGAGCAGTAAGCTGACGCGCCATATGAAAACGCATGGCCAGATAGGGAAGGAGGTCTACCGCTGCGACATTTGCCAGATGCCCTTCAGTGTTTACAGCACCCTGGAGAAACACATGAAAAAGTGGCATGGAGAACATTTGCTGACAAATGACGTCAAAATTGAGCAGGCAGAAAGAAGCTAAGGCCCCCCCTCCCCTCCCTGCCCCCGCTAGGTTAAATTTCAGGGGTCTAGGTAACATTTTATTTGTACAGTTTAACTATTGCCAACTGAGAGAAGATGACCTAACTTGCCTCCGTAAACATAACTTAGCATAACTATGGTAGGTGCCAGACTAGGGCACTTAAAATATAACCTGTGTCTACAAAGTTCTATTAAACCCGAGGGTTGATTAAGGCAGTAAAAATTGTGGAGCCTTTTAACTGTGCAATAATTTCTGTATTTATTGGGTTTTTGTAATTTTTTGGCATGTGCAGGTACTTTTTTTTATTCTGTTTAAATTTCTTTTAAATTTTGTTGGGTATCCCTTTTTAATTTTACCCAGTTGTAGCCTGAGATTACTTGCATTGTAGAGGAGAAACATATCTTTTTAAATTATAATTTTTGGGCCGCTGCTTTGTTGAAATTTAAGCTAAGCGTGTGTAATTTCTTGTGAAGAAGCCAGCATTTGAACAGAAATATTCCTTTGTTTTAATTTTTTTTTTTTCTCTTCTAAAATAATCTTGAAGATTAGGGAAAACAAAATTGTACAGCGGATAACAATCTTTAAAATGAGCACTTTCTTTTGAAATTGGATTGAATATGTAGCACTGACAATGTCGCTGACGATAGAGGCCTTTTCTAAATGGATTTAATCACTGAAGTTATGGCAACAGGAAAGACATAGGTGAAGAAGGCAACTACATTAAAAAGCAGAAACATTCTTAATTGTGCATTACTATTCGATAGTTTCTTCCTCTTGTTAAAAACTATGGCAACATAATGGTGCTATTTTGTCACTTTTTGGGGTGTCTTTCCTTCTCTCTTCCCCTCCTGCCACTCTTCCCAGAGACAATAACAGTACATCTTAAATATTGTATGATTTTTTTCGAACCTCAGAACAGCAAAATGACATATTTTTATTTTTAAACTGCAAATTCATAAATATGAATTCAGGATATCTACTTTAGTCCAGATTTGCCATAGTTAAAATAATTACTAGAGGATGAGAAAGTGTGAATTTCTGAATGAAAAGCCTCAACTCATAGGCATTTGGTTTATGAATGGAAATATTTTAACTATCTTATATGATGCATAATGATGCTATTATAAGGAAGGGAAAAATAAATTCTAGTTGATTTACCTGTCTTGGCAACATTCTGTTCCTATTGAAGTCACTAAGAGTTTTCCCCTTGACTTAATTAGGAACAAAATGGAATTGTATTCAGAGAAAAGCATTAGCCAGAAAAAAAGTAAAGAAAAATGCACCTGCTCTGCTTTCAAATTCCAAATTTTTAAAGCCCTTTATGACTAATATTAACAAACAGTGGGCAATTATGGTTAGAGATTTTAATTATGTTGACCCGCACTTTAAATCTTTTGTTTGTTGTTAAGAGTAAAATGGCTTCTCAACAAGAAATTACATCATATTTGTCTACTTGGCCCAAAGGTGGGTTAAACTGTAAGGGAACAGCTGAGATTAAGTGTCAGTGTTGCTAAGCATGGCATTCACAATACTGGCACTATAAAGAAAAATAAATAAAAATAATTTATTGGACAGTTTTTCTACTGCCATTCAATTTGACGTGAGTGCCTTGAAAACTGATCTTCCTATTTGAGTCTCTTGAGACAAATGCAAAATGTTTTTGTGAAATGAAAAGACTTTAAAAAAAAAAAGTAAAACAAGAAAAGTACATTCTTTAGAAAAAAAGAGCCACATTTACTTAAAAAAAAATTACTGGTTGAAGATAGTGGACATGAAAATGCCATAAGACCCAATCAAATGAAGATGTATACCCAGCACAACTTCGGACATCCATTAGCTGAATTATTCTCAGCCTTTTTTTTTTTTTCAGGACAACGCTGCTTAGGAAATGGAATGGAAATGATTTACTGCTGAATTAAAACTCAAATGACACAAATTACAAGTTGTTATCATTGAATGAGAAAAACAATTCAGGAACAACGGCTAATTTTTTTAAAAGTTAAATTTAGTGCACTCTGTCTTAAAATACGTTTACAGTATTGAATACATACAAGGGTAAAAAAGAAATTGTGTGTATGTGTGTTTGAGCAATCTTTTTTTTTTTTCAAAGTTTGCTTAATAGGTTGTTAAAAAAAATGCCATAATGGCCATGTGTATATTGTTTTCTTTTGGTGACGGGGTTTTAGTATATATTATATATATTAAAATTTCTTGATTACTGTAAAAGTGGACCAGTATTTGTAATAATGGAGAATGCCTGGGCATTTTACAAAACCAGAAAGAAAAAAAAAAACCTTTTCTTTTTTCCTTGAAAATGTTGCAGTAAAATTTAAATGGTGGGTCTATAAATTTGTTCTTGTCACTGTAACTGTAAAGTCTTGAGTTTTAGTAAATTTTTTTCTGCCTTGGGTGTTGAATTTTTATTTCAAAAAATGTATAGAATCTCGTATTGGGGGATTAAAAGGTGATTGCTACACCATGTAGAAAAAGTATGTAGAAAAAAGTGCTTAATATTGTTATTGCTTTGCAGAAAAAAAAATCACGTTTCTGACCTGTACCTATTTTTCTCTTTTTTTCTCCCCTTCCCCCTTCCTTTACCCTTCTGGAATGGATATTGATATTGGTTGATTCATATGATGTAGGCACTTGCTGTATTTTTACTGAAGCTTGTAATTTTTTAACTGTACGCTTGTCCTTTTAAAGGGATTTAATGTACCTTTTTGTTAGTGAATTTGGAAATAAAAATAAAAACAAACAAACAGGCTGCCATAATATATTTTTTTAATTTGGCAGGATAAAATATTGCAAAAATAAAAAAAAAATTTGTATGTGAAGTCCTTATTGTACAGGAAAAAAAGGGGGTTGTTAGACGACCTTTGAGTAAAAGAAACAAAACAAAATAATTTAGTGCTTTTTTATTTTTAATTTTTGCTGTTGTTGTTCACAAATAATTTTAGTTGTATATATATATTTTTTTTTGTCAGAAATGGCCTACAAAAAAGTGCTGTTCCCACAGGGCCCTATATAACTCCAAAGTTGCCTGGACCCCTTGCATCAAGGTTTTACCAGGTATGGTTGAACCAGACTGGATGGTTATTGCCTATTTGTGTGAAATGAAATTCAGTTCCTGTAAAAGTGTCTGGGGTGACATCCTGCAACTTCTCCACAGATTTGAGAGAGGAGGAGACTTTTTCCCCCTTCCAAACAAGAAGATGTCCAACACATCTTCCCTCCCCTGGCCACCCCCTACTCACTGCTCCCAGCACCCTGCCAGCGTCCTCTGAAAGAAAGTAGTTTTATAGCAAACAGTGAGAGCTGTTGCATCCACCTTGAGATAAAATGGTAAAATGGGCTGCCGGTGGTACAGCTGTAACTAGGTTGAAGTAAAATTGGTCCAGGCACAGCCCTCCTCTTCCCTGTCAGAACAGGACCTACTCTGTGTACAGGTCTTGCCAGTCCATGTTATTAGCTGCTTTGCTGCTGTTCACTCCTAATTGTACATTCCATAAATTTCTGAATGTTTGAGGGACTGGGATGAAATCCTGTGCCTTTTGATTTCTCTCTTCTTTACTGTTCTTTCTCTCTCTCTCTTTCTCATGCTCTCTCCCTTTTGGGTGGAGGGGAAGACAGGTGGCAGAAGAGGCACTGATGCTCTAGTGAAGGGGAGAAGGAGAAAATGCTCACTGCTCTTGCAGGAAATGGCAGTAAAACTTCAACACAAACAACAAAACTAGTACTGCCATGCCAAATTCTTCTGCTACTTTCGTTGGTGCAGAACTGCTGGAGCATTTGGAGGCGCATGGGTGTGACAACAGGGAGAATTTTGTCCAGCTACATAACAGATAGATATATGTCTTCCTGGCTTGAACAATGTACCCTTAAGACTTCTGGACAAATTCTGGATCTCAATTAAACTGATATAAATCAGGAATTATTCATCGCACTCAGTCCAGGATTACTCTGGCATAGCTGAGTCTGGAATGTGGTTCCTTAAAGGCACATTTTAAATTCGGTGAAAATTCAGATCTCTGGCATTCATATAAATCCAGAATCATGTCACAGAACTCAGCAGAATTCCTTGGACATGCATTGGTGTAACAAAGATCAGAAGTTAACCACATACTTTCAGTCCACAATTCATTGATTTAAGAAAGAATTTTAGCTTTCATTTTAGTGTAAGTTGCTTAGGTTCTCCAGTTTTCTTGGTTTTAATTATCCAGGATAGCTAACACCAGCAGTTGTCTAATTTTTGTGACTTGAATCACTGAAACTAACAGTAAGTCACCTAAAAGCACAAGGGTTGTGTTTCTGCGGACTGTAGTGATAATGAAATGGCCCTCCTTTTCTTCTTGCTTAGAAGAACTGTAGTTTACTAGGCCATAAGCACAATATAACATAGATATAAAATAGCTAGAATGCTGCCATGTTTCTCTTCACAATTAAAACATTTTCTTTTGTTATTATTTTAGGGTTGAATTTATTACTTCCATTGTGTCTAGTCCTGCTGCCTTTGAAGTCCAGAGGAAAACTCTGGTTGACTGCCTTGGCAACAGAACAGGTCCAAGAACCTAGTTTTAGAAAGAAAAATACCATTTTTTAAGGAAAGGGTCAAAAAATCAGCATTTCATCCCAGTCCTACGTAAAAGACAGTCCAAGGTTTTGTTTATCACAGGCAAACTCATTTTTATGGTGCTCTTTGTATTTTAGAACTGCAAAGCAAAGTAACGTTGATTTAAGTTGTTTGCATTTGTACCGGCAAGGCAAAATATTTTTATTACCTTTTTCTATTACTTATTGTATGAGCTTTTGTTGTTTACTTGGAGGTTTTGTCTTTTACTACAAGTTTGGAACTATTTATTATTGCTTGGTATTTGTGCTCTGTTTAAAAAACGAGAGCACTTTTTTTTTAATTATGGATAAAATGTTGAGATGGCTGGAGGTCATTTCAATATGGCTTAGTGAAATATTTATTGTTCCTTTTGTTCTCTGTACAAGATTTTTGGCCTCTTTTTTTCCCTTATTGTCACAATGTTGAGTTCAGCATGTGTCTACCATTTCATTTGTACGCTCGTTCAAAACAACGTTTGTTCCAGTTTCAAGTTATAAAAATAAATTGGACATTTGACTTGATCTCCAAATCTTGTCTTTCCTGTTTTATTGAAATGAGTGGGTGGGAAGGGGATGAAAGAAGGAAGTGAGGAGTTGAAGCTTCAGTACAGATGATAGAGCTTGTGCCGTATTTTCTGTCAGTTCTTGTGGGAGCCAGTCGAGGGAGAATGTTTGAGGAGGACACATGAGCACCTGCATGATGCTAAGCAGATGCTCAAGTCCTACTTACATTCCTTGTATGTAAAGTATTTCCTGAGTTGGGGTTTTCAGACTAGATGGTAGAATAACGCTCAAAACAGTCAAATTTCTTATACGAAATTGTGTGACGTTTGTGGCGATTAGGACAGTTTTCTGAAGACAGTGAGGAGAACTTTGCTTTTGTGTTTCTTTCCGTCCCCATTAACTTAACTGTGTGCTGCATGAACCTAAGTTTGTTAATGTGTTTTGCTTCTTGGATGAAAGTGCAAACAGGGAGAGCACTTAGCAGTTAAACCAGGAGCTGAATTTGGGCCACAGACTATGTATTATTATGTGAGAAGGACCAAAATGTAACTGCAGCTAAACATCTGCTCCTCCTCCTCAGCTAGGGACAAAGGCATGCACAGTTAGAGGCAGAATTTTGCACAATTTGCAGTCTGAGGATAAGAGCTGACAGCTACAGACAGTGCACTGGGGCCTGATACTCTATCAAACCAACCTGTTAGCAAATGCATGGAAATCTTAAATGAGAAAATTGTTATTCAAACCATTTTGGAAAGCTCAGGAAAAATTCGGAGTGTTGGAGACCAGATTCTGATTTCCTGGAGGCCCTGGTCCAACAAACCATGTAACATGCTTGTGATTCAGAGCAGGTGGGTGATTGAAATTCATTTCAAAGGAACTGCTCCTGGACTTTAAAATCTTTGGCTCAACTCAGAAGTCAGGAGGGGAAGCTAAGTGGTTTGTGCTACAGAAGAGCTTCTACAGATGGTCCCTTCCTGATCTCAGGCTCCCTGAATCTGCAATCTAAATTTAGGTATGTGTGTAAGTGTTTTGCTGGATCAAGGCTTCAGAGTGATATAAAAGTTACAGGCTTTGAAAAGTTGCACTCATGAAAAACCAGTGAAAATTAAATTAGAACTCAATGCTGACAATTATATTGGGCAATAGTTCACACTGTAATTCCCAAAATGCCACATTCATTTTGAATGCCTTCTGCAGTGATCTGTAAAGGCTGCTACATTTTACTTCTAAATTTTGTACAGTTTGTATTTGAATGGGGTGGTTTTTGGCACCCCATAAACATGACTTCACTCTAGTGGAGCTTTACACTGCTGTGTCATTTTGTCAGCCTGAAAGGCGTTGCAGGCCTTGCAGATGTTGATGTGGTGTTTGAAGATTTAGCAGCAGCAGCCGCTGCTGTGCATCCTGGCTTGTGGCCGCAAGGATCTGGAAGGATGAGAAGACTTTCCATGCATTGCTTCTGCAAGAGGAGGTGGCATCTGCCTGGCAAGGAGAAGCATGGACCTCCTGGAAGTGACAATGCCTTAACTCATCACTGCTGGATCAGCTAGTGCTTGTCTGTCAGAGCTGTGATTACTCACACAAGTTGGCATGAGGGAAAAAGAAGGATTAGGTCCTTTTGACAGGGGAAATGTGAGAAATCACACAAACAAGGCTGCAAACAACTAAATCTAAATAAGCCTCTTTGCAGCAAGCTCGGGTTGGATACTCCTGTTTCACACATGCTTGTGTAATCCAAGAAGAATTCTATTAAAATCAGTAAAGGAAAAAAGTTCAGAAAAATCTTTGTGAAAACCAAATGTAACCAATGGACTTCAAACTTTGGTATGAATTGAGAGGTACTTTAAGTCAATGTCATAATTATTATAATGAAGAAATGTTATAAAGATGATTTAATTGCTCAAGGGCCTTATTCCTCACACTGATTCCACACCATATTACTTCTTTAGATTCAACAGATTTACTCCTGATTTACTTAAGTATTCCATGGGATTGATTCTGACTTAGTGGTTTTACATACAAAACATGTACATAAAAGATAAGAACATAGAACAGCAGTGGCCATAACTCTAACTCCATAATCGAGATGTTTCCACCAGAAAGTGGAGTCAAAGAGTTACGTTTACCCTAAGGACAGAAAGCCAACATGTGATCTGTATGTCCAATTAAAACAGCTTGAAAACTGAGCACTCAAAATGAAAGGCTTGGGAACAGACCAATAATTATACACCAAAATCATTCAGGAAATAATTCTGAATAATGAACATATTTGAGAAAATTGTGATCTATTTGCAGACAACTTGTAAGCAAAAAAGAGGCAACATTTGCCTAATAGTTGATTTGCTCTGAATTATTCTCCCAGCTCAGCTAAACACTGACCTTTAGCTACTCAATGACAACATGCATTTCACTGTCTGACAGACGACAGACCATTCTCTGGGACAGACTCGTAGAATCATTTTGGTTGGAAGAGACCCTCACGATCATCAGGTCCAACTGTTAACCTATCATTGGCACTAAACCATGTCCCTAAGAACTGCATCTATTGGGATCACACATGTTAGAGATGGAAGACCTATTCACTCTTTTTGCCCATCCACTGCTAATACAAGACTATTTCTTTCAGTACATTTCCTAAGCAGGACATTATGCAAGACATTATGCAGATCATTATCAAATATAATTTTATACCTACCCATTGAAAAAAAAAATTGGCTTGTAAGAAAAGATTCTTCATCCAGTTTTGTCACTGTCCATTTCCCCATGGATTTAATCACAGGATATAATGATATGGTACTACATTTATTAAGAACTGACACATGCTTTGGGGCTTAGTTGGACTGCAGTTTGAGGGTGAGGATAGTTCCAAAAAATGTTCTAATTCTTCTGTTTCCCATACTAATCAGGAACCCATTGTGTTATACAGACAATGCACTGATTTACATATTACTTTTTTCTGCACAAAAGTTACATGTAGGTTTCCTTTCATGTATATCTATATATTTATTGCTTTTTCTGTCAGGATATCTGTGAAATACCTCCTGGGCAAGTGAAAACCACTTACATGTTTTCATGTGCAGTTGGCAAGTGCCCATGCTGATTATGGTAGAAGTCAGAGGTATCATCAGAGAACAGAAAAACTAATGCAAATGTGAAGGGAAACAATCATGTTTTAGTGATTCCTATAAACTGTCTAGGGATTGCAATAATACAAAAATACACATGGCTCTTCAAACATGTTTTAAGCATAAAGGATGGATGTCCAATGACTAAAAATTTATATACATGTGAGTGTGCAAAAATTATGTATACATCTCTGTGAACGTAACTCAGATACAGATTTCAAGTGTACTTCTAGAAAGCTAGAATATAATATTGATTTCATTTGATTTTCTCCTAATTAACAGACAACTGTAACAGCTCATTCAGACCGCAGCACCGTAACCTGAAGACTGCCAGTTGCTTTAGCAAAGCTGATATAAAATGGATATTGCAATGATAAATGAAGACCCCTGGCTTCATCTCTAGAAATCTCAACTGGAATAGCCATTGCATATGGGCAATGTCCATATAACATTCTAGTAGACACTATTAAAATCCCTAGGAAGTTGTTTTTTACTGGAAACCAATAGATCATAAAGTTCAGTGACTAGCCAGACTAATTCAGGGCATGTGGAATTTCCACAGTGCCTAAGTACTACTAGGAGGTATGTTTAGAGTTCTTTCACTCACTATAATTATTAATTTATATGAAAAGATTAATTTAACTACTTGTGTGTTTGGGGGATGTTGGTCTTCACTTATTATGGTGCATGGGTCTTCCCACCGGAGTGAGATGTGGAGAGATGAGTGAAACTAAGATATATTACAAAAGCTGAACAGACATGGAAACACTCTAGAACAAACTCTTATCATTTAACTCTCTGTGGTGTAAAAGTGAGAGCAATTTTCAGAGTGAAGGGGTCCGGAGGAGTAAAGTCTTCATATGATATATTCCCAATGTGAACCATCTGCAAAAACAGGGAAAATTGATATTGATAGCAATAGTAGTTTCTATTCAGGATGTGACTGCAGCAATCTAATCAGAAACCAGGTACTTATCACAGAATACTTTGAATTCTTAGCAATGATGTAACATAATGCAGCTTCACTGAGAAAAGCATCATTCCCCCAAAATACCCCCAAATAACTGACCGAATGAAATGATACAATTACAGAATTAGAAGAGGAGAGGGAAGGAGATGTTAAAAGATATAAACAAGGGAGAAAATCATGTTTAACGTGTTAATAATGTTCAGATGAAAGGAATGTGTTGGAGGATCATTGATGAATCAAGCCTGTTAGACATTTCAAAATACCTAAGTGAAATGGGAATTCAAATCCCATTTTAGATGTACTTTGAGTTCTACGACCCACTGATTTTTAACAAGCTTTGCATTGTCAAATGACTTTTTGAAAATAAGGCAGTGGTTCAAAGTTATTTTAGCAAAATTCTCGTGTCATAGATACTATTCTGCTTATATTCCAGTGGCTTAAATTACTACTTTAAATACCTGAACACTTTTGAACATAGAGAAATTGGAATGGCAGACTCATGCTGTCTCAGTTTGTGACTTGGTCACATTTTTACTAAAGAGACACATAACTCCTAACTCCCCATATTTCAGGTCTAGAAGCTCATCACTGTACCCAGTAGAGAGCTGAAATTCAGGGCAAACAGTGCATGGCCAAGATGGCGGTCTAACCATTTCACTAGGTATGAAAACTGTAGTATCATTTCCAGATCAATATGCCTCATGAGTGTTCTAGTAGTCCTATGGAGAAACTCTTGGAATGACACCCTAGTGGAAATATATCTACAGAACGTTCAAATTTAGCTCTATAATTTGGCACATTGCAAAGACTCTCAAAGTAATAGCATGAAATCATTGCTATTTAAAATGCCCAAACTACCAGCAACAAACAACATGAACTTTCTTGTTCAGGAAAACACATTTTGAGTCAAAAATCATGTCTCTGTATAACAAATGTTCACTGATGAAAATGTTTCTATGTATGTATCAGTTTTGAAGTTTGATATGTGAAGCATTTGCAGTTTTCTCTGCCATCATTTATCCTTTCTACAAAAGAGTTTCAGGACAGATAACACGGATGCTCCTCATCTACTCTAGTGCAAAGTCAGGTAGATCAACCAGTTCTCTGCTGACAGATCAGGCTAGTCTGACTAGAGGAGAGTATCTCAGCAGTGCAATTTCAACTGGCACATCTTGTTCTACAATGGATGTTTGACCATGGCTGTAGAATGTCTTGTCCATCCATGGTGCTATGGTGTTCCAAAGCAGATAAGTGCAGAACAGGGGTAGCAACCAGCGAAAATGGGGATATGTCTATGAAGATGGATTCTCTTCCCAGATGTGGATATGAAATCATATTTCTTTTTTTAGTAGCAAGTTAGAGAAATGTATTTTCTAGTTCTGCTTTGTGGGGGGAACAATCTAAAATGAGACATTTCCTGATGTAAATCAGCATTGCTCTGTCATGGCAGATAGGCTTACTTATCACCTGAGAGTTAATTTCAAATCTGTTATACCCACCCCAGCTTGGTAAATGGATTTAATATCTGATATATTTTTCAAAATGTCTAACATGTTTCTCACATTTTTTAAAGCGAGAAGTGTCTTAAACCAAATTACCTTGATTGCTTTGTGACTTCCCCAGTAAGTCAATCCTCAAAAGGATTGTAGTAGAAAGTAGTAACTGTTGGTAAATTAAGTAGACTGCGCATGTCAGTAGAGACTTCTGTGATGTATTTGAATGACCAGCCAGCAGGATGAAGTTGCTTTTTTGTCATTTCAGTCTGACATAATCTCTGAAGCAACTTTTCCAAGAAGTATGTACTTGTCTTGATATGCAGAAACTCTGGCCACAGAGCTCACGTGATTTTCCATACTTGGAGACTGTTTCTTTTGTTAGCTGCTATTCAGATGTGATTTCATGTTACCACTTTAATCCTGGTGATGAGTGATTCCTCAATGTAAAATCAGTAT
This sequence comes from Patagioenas fasciata, assembly GCF_037038585.1. Lineage (NCBI taxonomy): Eukaryota > Metazoa > Chordata > Aves > Columbiformes > Columbidae > Patagioenas > Patagioenas fasciata. The sequence goes on along the minus strand of NC_092524.1, from coordinate 57,568,593 downwards.
GTTTCTTTTCACCATGCTGTTTTCCCACAGATGAGGCTCTGGTCATTCGTCCTCTGGCCAAGTAAGACTTGACATCGGCTTCCCCTAAGCTGTTAATGTGAACTAATTTGCAGAGGTGATTGTGCCTCAAGGGAAGTTTCTTGGTTCCTGTGAAACACTCCTGGCCCAGAGGACTGGTGATCTGTTTCTGCAGTTCTCCCGTACCACAGCTGCTTAAGCAAACCAGGAGCTTAAGCAAGAATGAATTCAGATCCTCTGGGTACAAAGGACACTAGAACAACCTGCATACCTACAAGTCAAGTGTTGTTTGGCTTGCCTCTGTGCCTACCAACCACACATCATATTTCAGTTTATTTGAATCCCTATATGCTCCTGATTTTCTCTTCAGGGTACCTTTTCTGTTCAGAGAGAGAAAGAGACATACAGCTGATGGAAACAAAGCTGTCTTGTAGAAGCCACTCTCAAAATGCAACAGGTTTTAAGAGGTCAGTACTGGGAGTAGTTATGTGCAGTGTTCCATTAAAACCTTAGATGTTGGCCTGGAGATAGCACTTATTATATTTACATATCAAACCAAGCTGGGAGAGATCAAAAGTATGTTGAAGGTTGGTGGTGGTGTTCAAAGTGATTTTAATATCTCACTAAACAACTGTTAGTCAGAAAAAAAAAGGATATGAAGGATCACAAGTGACAAGAAGACAACACCACGCTGTTGCAAAAAAAGGCAGATGTGGGATGGCAGTGTGGGATGTATCAACAAGAGAGTAGCCTGCAAAAGATTTAATGTAGTCTGCTCACTCTGGCCAGCATCGGTGGGGACTTTAGATGTCCATTTGTAGGTTCAGTTCTTATGATTCAAGAAAAACACAGACCAGTTGGAAGGTTGTCCTGAAGGGAGAAAATAAAATGGTCAGGAGTCTACAGTGTATGTTTGATGAGGAAACGTTGAAATAATTTGGATAGTTTATCAAAGAAAAAGACCAGAAGAAGGAGCCAAAGTGAAAGAGGTAGATAACTCTTCTCAAGTAGGAGAAAACATGTTGTAAAGATGTTCTCCCCCTCCATGGTTTCGTATGCCTCCATGGTACCTGGCAGAAGAAATGTATCCACTTCACTTTCACAAGAAATTTCACCTTATGCCACTCTCAAATCCTTTCATTGGAAAACCATTCCTTTCCTCACAAATCAGTGGTCATGGCTCCCTTGATTGGCATCTTAAAAGAGGAAAGATTCTTTAAAAATGTTTACTAAACAAGGGAGTTCAATGGCAACACTTGCCTTCACCCAGGATTTATCAGACAGACTTGTGGACCATATTCAGACCTGGTGTAAGCTAGTGCATCGTAAGCTTTGAAAGAGTTCCTCCTTCTTCCACCAGACCCAAATATAGACCTTAATTTAACTCAGAGAAAAATGCAAATTAGTCTAATTAAACATACAGTTCCAGCAATCAGGATACTGGTTTTATACCATATTGATCTATTTTAAAATATCAACGTAGGACAGTTAAAAGCAAAGGGGGCAATTAATGTCGTTCCCTGGAAAGGTGTGAAAGGTACCTGTCAGGTTTCATTAAGTATATTTATTCTTTCCTTTCAAATTGTCTCTCATTTTAGCAGGCCACTCTTCTGGGTTAATGGTGACAGAAGACAGCAGCACTGCTGTAAGCATCCTACACAGCAAATGCAGCTTATTAGTGAAAGACAGAGAATCCTGAAAAGGAAATACTTTATTGTTGATGCCTCTGAAATATCCCATCTGCCTATACATGTCTCAGAAAAGCAACAGTAGAGCTTGCTACCTCCAGCTTTGTGAGAGACTTAATATCTTTGGGCAGCACATATTTGGGCAGCAGTAAGAGAAAACAATTTATTACAGTAGCTTTATGAATAAGGATCTGAAGCATAGAATAGTTATTTATTCAAGGCTATACAAAAAATTCTGTGAAGTAACCAGAAGTTTTGTGCAGATCTCCAGAGTCCAACTCTGGTGGATTTTGATCTTGTTCCTCAGTCCTAAAGGAACATCCATTCTTTGGTAGATGTGTTATTATGGCAAGCAACATCTGAAGGTGTAAGAAAATCTGTTTTTTCTATACAAGGTTCACCCAGAACTTATCCAAGTCATTGAAAAATCTCCCACTGGTTTCAATGGGTCAGCTAAAAACTGCAAGGGGCAAGGCCATCTTCCCATTTTGGGGTGACCCCAGCACAACTGTGTTGGACCACGATGTCCTGCCTGACCTCAGCCACCCAATACACCTGTCCATCACTGGGAGAGCCTGACGTGCCATGGAGAGTGAGAAGGAGCTAGGGGCAGCTTTCCTACTGGACTTGCTGCAGTCGGAGGAGAAGAGGTGATGGACAAGGAGGATCTTCCTGTATTCCCTGGAAAACCTGCGCTGTGCTTTGTGTGTATTTGTGTGAGTTCCTCTGGAGTGAGTATTGCAGGGTTGTGATCACAGCTGTACAGTTTGCAAATAACTGACAAATGTGAGCAGCCGTAAGTCTCTGAGTTATGACCTTTGATGGTGGAATAGATTTCCCTCGTGATGCTGAAATTCTTTGACAGCTGAACCTGACTCCAAGTTTACATGTTCTGTCAGGCCAGCATCTCTCAGGGTTTGTGGTTAGGGTGGCCTTGGTGGCAGTCACTGTTTTCAGTTCAGGCCATGAAAGAGATTCTGGCCACAGCAACAATTCTTCAGATATTTCTTCAGTTGAAAATATGCACGTCTCTGAGCCTGAAGTTTTCTTCTCAGTAGTTTTTAATGTTACACAGATTTTTAAGAAGTATAATTTATGCCAGTGCTGTTTAATGATGCACCTTTAAGCAAAGATAGAATACTACCCCTGTTGCTTCTGATTTAGCCTTTTTGGCCTGGTTGCTGCAGATCATTTTAGCAAGGGAAAGGTTGTCTGCAGTATGAATCCCCCAACCAGTGAAACTACTTTGTCTTAATTACCTCAGGACGAGAGAGTGCCCCTGAAGCAATCATCTTTGTTTGTTAACACACCCTATTCGCTGCACTACTCCCCATAAATAAAACATGACCAAGATTACAATGTCATGTTCCTGTGGACTCCAGACCCTGGTAACTGCTCAAGTAGAATGCACAAAAACATCCCACAGCAACCCAGTGCGTATCGAAGGGCATATCGAAGGGATGTTTCTTATTCCTAAGCAACCACATGCATACGGGCTTCTAATATTAAACATGATGCTTGCTTGAATGCTAACAGGATGTATAAGACACACTCTTTCTCACCTTTGTCGTGGGTAAACAGCAGATCCCATGCCAGATCTTTAGCTGCTAAAAATCAGCAGAAGTTCCAAGATCTGGCCCAAGTGTTTACCCTCTGTAGATTGCCTAATTGGAGCCCATACCCACACTACCAGCAATTACCCTGGCATTTGTGAGAGAGAGTTGTAGGTGATGTTAAAGAAGATATAAGGATTTGCAAGTGTTTTGTCTTGGTTTTCTCTTGTTTTACTCTGTAATTGTCCATTAGTGTTCTGCTAGTGTTGCTGTGCTCCCCAGGCAGGATAGCACTTGATTGCTTAGGCTAGGATAAATTAATATTACAAACAAATAGTCTGGCCTCTTAAATATCTGGGAGAGTGAAGTAACAGGTATCAGCTGTGAAATAGTTTCCCAGGCTTTGATTCTTAGAGGCAAAAATGGAGGGCTGTGTCACTTCTGGACTGAATAGTGTCTTAATCTGTGGTTGATCTCTATTAAAATTAAGGGTCACTGTAGGGTTAAAGGTGGTTTAATGGAGGTTAAGACAAGGGCAGTGCAAAATCACCTCCCCTGAGTATAATTTAACAGTAGAGTAAGAGGAGCCCAGGTAGCTCTGAAATGCTCTCCTGCTCATTAGGAGGAAGACATTTTGCTGCCATCCTTAAGGGGCTTTGACTATTGGTGCAGTGGCAACCTGGGCCAGTGTGGTAAGACAGAAGGGAAGAAGGGCTGGTCTGACATCTGGCACCTTCTGCCTGGTCTGCTGGGCTGCTTCAGAGACATGTGACTTTAAGAGGCTTGAAGAGAGCTCTTCTGACCTTCTGGTTCTATAGGTCACTTCTATTACAGAAATACTACCTTACACCCGCATTGCATATCTGCACATGTGTTGGGCCCAAATAAGTGAATTTAAATGTACTCTCAACTCTCACCTGCCCTCTTTTCTTAAAGAAATAATGTTTTCCATTCTACTCCCATCTATGTCTAAAAAACCCCCTATTAATCCTGATATGAAATTGCCTTCCGTTGGATCACAGATTATCTACAAAGACCATTGTTGTTACTTGCTTTTTCAAGTGGTTTAGCATGGTTCTTATTTGGACGAGGTTTCCAGGGGAGATTTAAGATATGGAAAGACGACAATTAAGAAAAGGTCTCTTCAGACTGTGAAAGAGATACCTGAAGTCTCAAATTGTGTGGGTGGATAGGGATGGATGAAATGATGCTGGCTGGGGAAGGTCAGAAGTGGTTTTCCATATAGTGTGCAGGTAAGCTGCAGAACTCCTTGCTGTATATTTCTACAGGTTTATGTGCCTTAAAGGAGATGCTTTGCAAGCTTGCAGAAGAGAAACCTTCTGAGAATTCTGGAATACACAGAAACCACCTCTGGCCTAGGAAGCTGTTGAGCCACAAGGGGCTGGAGGTTGAAAGATGATTCAGAGAAATGTTGTACATATTGCCTTGATTTTAGATGCTTCAGATGCACCTGTGTTTGGGCACTATTGGAGAAAGAAGATACAGACCTTTGTTCTGATCCCACACATTGCTCCTATGGTCATACTCAGAGGATTACAGAAAAATCCATATGGCTGGTGTTATAGACTGGTGTATGCATTTCATGGCACCATTCTAAAATTTTCTGAAACGATCTTCAAAAGCCCTCATAGTTGAGGACATCTTGTATGTTTGCAACTGTGATGCTGGATTTGTTCATTTAGAATATCTCTGTTTCTGTGGTCCACATTACACACACACACAGAAACATGCTCTATGTCCGGTCTCGGCACCTCTGCTCAAAAAATCAGTTGTGCCAACTGCCCTGGCAATTTCTGTGAGAAAGACAAACAGCTTCTGCAAGGGGAACCAACATCTCCTTTTATACAGGACACTAAACGGACATCAGAAAGGGCACACTGCTGTCTGACAGGCTGTTCCACGGACTATCAAAGGCAACTGCCTGTCAGTGCCTTGACCTACTGTACACTTTAGTCAGGCCACGCGTTTCATTCATTTGTGATTTCAGAGGTACTTTTTTGAAGGCAAAAACCTCTTTTCTTGGCTAGTTGCTCTAAATGCAGGACTCTCAGTCTCTGTAGAATACTCCAGTTCTTTTAATGATTTGTGCCCTGTCACTTACAGAGTTGTGTCTTTTTCCCAGCACTGCAATAAAATGATATTTGCCTCTCTTGTGCTTTCTTCCTACTACTGTACTTTCAAGTTTTGTTTTGTTTGTTCAGTGTTGTCTTGATAAATTAAATATTGTTCTTCCTGGTTTCCTCTCATCTTTGTCTTCATATCGTTGTCCTGATTTACAAAAATCTGCTTTATTTCTTGAGCTTAAATCTTTATATCTGCCTTCTTATCTCTTGCAGTTACCTTGTTTCCTCAGATAAATCCCTGGCTTTTATCTGGCATCTTTCAGCTTCTCTTGGCAACTTTCTGCTAAGTGTCTTCTATTTCTTCATTTGTAGCACCATTATTCAGGTGGGTTTTACTTAGAGATTTGCTGGCTTTCGTCAGCCAGGATGGCACACTGGAAGTTATATAAGCACTGATTTTTTTATTTAAAAGCTATCAGATTAAAATGTGTAAAAAAGAAGGGCGCGAAAAAGAAGGTTGGTGGACAAAGCAATAGAAAAAAAAAAAAAAGAGCAAATCTCCATATTGGATCAAAACTGTATGTCTTTAAATATCCCCAGCTGAGGGTTTGGCCCTGGCTGTTAATTCATTTATCTTGCTCAGAGACCTATCATCTGTGGAATATTTCAGTCATTTTGCAGCTGGGGAGAGAAACCTGTTGGGGCAGATTTATGTGTCCGTGCAGAGGAGTCAGGATACTGTGAACCTGCCTGTGCCCAGGTGTGCAGCGCTGCGGGTGGAACTCCTCAGCTGCTTCCCTCTCCCACGGGCAGGTGTGTGGGCAGTGGCTCGGAGGGATGGCTGTTCTGCCAGGGGAAGGGCTACAGGCTGCTGCTGGGGGAAGCTGGTGGCAGAAAGCACTTTCTGTCCCAGAGAAGAGGCAGGAGAGGGACTGTGTGCTGGTGGGGCTGTCTCTGAGCTCCTCAGCCTCCCAGGGCTGCTGCTGGGCTGACTTGCCACCATCAGCTACTGCTCTCCGGGGGCTGCACCTGGAGGCATGATCTGAGCCGTACTTTGTTGATGAAAGGGTCTCATAATGCAAAAAGTCTGAGTTATTGACCTGTAGGTCCTGTTAATTAAAGGCTTGTAATCCAGGAGGAAGGAGGACCTGAAAAATCACATTTTGTTCTGCATGAATGTTGGTTATCAGAGGCCACTGCTTTCACATGCTGACACTAGGGGAGACTCCAGACAGACCAGCAGAGTTAACAGGCAGAAACCAGCCTTGTAAATCTGAACTGCCAGTTTTTGCAACAATGAACAAAAATGTAATTGTTTAACCAAATGTATGTGTCATAACTTGGTGACCTCAGTGAATGCGCTTTAATTAAGTCCTTTTGTTACTTTTCACCCTTTTTCCCCCAAGCAATTCCAAGTTTTTGAAAACAGCCAAACAAAGTCTGTTGTGGTTATTATGTATCTGACAGAACTGTGAATGACCCACAACTATAAAAACACAATACACAAGCTCCCGTCTTTGGCTTTTAGGCAGGACTAGTCGTAGCCATTGCTTCCAGTGTGATGTGCTACAGTCCTACCCTAGGGCAAAGCTGTGTATGAGCTGCTCAGCTACTCTGAGCCTGCACATTTCCCCTGAAATCAGGGGGGATGAGCTGATGCATATCTGTGCAGGATTTGGCCCAAAGACATTTGCTCTTGCCTTGGGAAAGGGACAGTCTGTATCATTCAAGTTGGAAACCTGGCCTAAAGGCATGAAGCAAAGGAGATTATAGGAGCTGCAGGTGGGATGGAGCTATGGAAGCCCTTCAGACAGGTTTGAAGAAAAGATTCAGGTGATGTGGAAGATGCAAAATAGGGGTTAGAACAAAAGAAACAAGGAGAGAATGAGGAATGCATGGGAAAGAAATCCAGGAGTGGAGCACCTCCCTTATGAAGAAAGGTTGAGGGAGCTGGGGCTCTTTAGTTTGGAGAAGAGAAGACTGAGGGGTGACCTTAGAAATATATAAAGGGTGAGTGCCACGAGGATGGAGTCAGGCTCTTCTCAGTGGCAAACAATGATAGGACAAGGGGCAATGGGATCAAGCTGGAACACAAGAGGTTCCACTTAAATTTGAGAAAAAACTTCTTCTCAGTGAGGGTAACAGAGCACTGGAACAGGCTGCCCAGGGAGGTTGTGGAGTCTCCTTCCCTGGAGACATTCAAAGCCCGCCTGGACACATTCGTGTGCGACCTCTCCTAGGCGTTCCTGCTCCAGCAGGGGGATTGGACTAGATGATCTTTTGAGGTCCCTTCCAATCCCAAACATACTGTGATACTGTGAAGGCAGTGGGAAAGAGCAGGACTTTGTGGCAGGTGAAGGTTAACAGAGTGGTTAGGTGGGTTTCAGTGCTGGGCATGAGAGCAGAAAGTGGGAAAAGGTTTGGAAACTGGAATTACTCATTTCCTAAGTGGGATCATAAGGCATAAGAACATCAGTGGGTCCCGACAAAGTGGGAAGTGGTATGATCTGAGGCAAAGGGCTGAGTGATGTGTGTTTGAGTGCCATTGGTGAAGTGTGTTTGAATTTTCATTGTAGAAGCAGGTGCAGGAAGGATCTTGATTGAACATGTAATTATTCTGCTTTTGCAGACCTATGAAGAATTTTCTAAACTCCAAAGAGGATCACAGAGAGGCAGACCATTGAAAATAACTAAGTGGATGATCTCATTCCATTATTTTTGACTCCATATACCATTGATAATTAATTTGTCTGACACCATATTGATTTTCTGTCTCTTGTTTCATTGTCAGTGTTTTGTTTGCAATATATAACTGGTAAAGATACAATTAACCCTTATTGCCCTGTTCAAACATATCTGTGCATGGTTAGAAGCACAACATGAATATGGTGCCTTGAAATGGTGCTTGAAATGTACAGTAAAATGTTCATGCTCATATTAATGAAAAAATACTACAAGAGGGGTGCTAGCATGGATGAGGGTAGAGCCCCCCTGTTTGGGGAACACAGTACATACCTCATAGTGAAATTATTCCTGTTTCACACATATCTAGGACAAAAGATCTGGACAAAGTATTTCACTGTAGATTTTCCACCTAACTGATTAGCATTTCTAAGGGAATACTTGTGTTCAAGCCAAATCAGGATACTTTGCATTTCTTGAAAGAGCTTCCCTTCTGATAACATGAAAAACCTTTATATGCATATGCTAAACATGTGATTCTATGTTTTTTCTTGGTGGCCTGACACTGTTTTCATTGTCTTAAATGTAAGCTTTCTTGCTTCTAGAAAAATTAATTCTGTTTTGAATCTCCAGGATAGCTAGTATGGGTATTTACACCCACATTCTCCCTGTGATTGAGGTTTTCACTCCCACACTACCAGCCTCAGCCACCAGGAACATCAGTTCTTTTGAGTAATTTGCAACAGAATAATCAAAACGCTAAGCCCAAACAAGTAGCAATGACCTCCTGTGCGCCTTGTCCTCTGCACTGTCAGTTCTTCATGGCAGAATGGCTTTGCTTTGCCATCAAAACACACAGAGTCAAGTGGAAACTGTCCCAGAGAAGCACCTTCCAGCCATGATGAGAGTGCTCACAGTCCTCTTCTCCTCCAGCTGTTCATTCTCCTGCAACTCAGACACCCGGACCTTCCAAAATGTTTAATCCATCTGCAATTTCTCTGACAACTGCCCAGAACTGTCCTTCCTGGCTGCCAACAGCTATCAATATATCCTGGACAAGCTGACTAAACATCCTCCTTCCTCTCATGATACATGCCAGCAATCATGGCCATGAGGTGTTGTCACATCTTGAGACTGCTCCTCCTAGTTTTTACATAACATTATGGTCTGGAGGGAATGGAGTCCTTCAGTTCATTCTTATTTGTGAGTAGGTCTGTGGTTAGTGTTGGTGTGATTTGTGTTCATGCTGGTATGAAGAAACTGACATAAGAGCCTGGGCATCTGGGAGGAAGAACAGGCTCCTAGCTCTGAACCTCCAGCCTCTAAACACATGGGAGTTCAGTCTTAGTCACCAAAACTCTCTCCTGAAATTAAATGGTCTGTACTTTTGTTGCAGAGGTTGCTTCAGGTGTTGTATAAAGCTACTGTACCTATATTTTCTCTTGTTCTCATGGTTCATAGCATGAGGATTGTTAGGCTTAGTAATTTCTAATCAGAAATGGACACAAGACACAACTCCTCACTTGAGTTCTCTAGGGGACATCTGGGTTTTATCCACTGAAGTTTGTGGAAAGCTACATAAATGGCATTCTGGTAGTGGACACTGATAATTTTGCTCTTCTGGCTCAAGAGAGCACTCTTAAATTTGGGTAAAGCTTGTCTGTGAAGGAAACACAGCCTTATGAAATATCTCCATCAATTAAAATAAAATCCTAAGAAGCTAAGGACCATCACAAGCCTTACAGCCTTCCACTCCAAGTGTGAGACATGCTTTGTGACCTTGCTTTATCCAGTATGCAGCAACATGTGCAGACAAAACCAGAAAAAAAAATCCCTAGGAAAACAAGAGGCCTGGCGCCACATACTCCTTCTCCATGGGGAGATGATGAGAGAACAAAGAACATGTGATGGATGTGAGACACATCTCATAATGTGATGTCCTCAGATACTGAGATGGGCAAGTATCCAAGTTTTGACAGGACAGAAAGACACCTGAATTTCTGCAACGGATTTCAATGGAGAGCGAAGATGATGGGGTGAGTGTTTTGGTGCCACGGCGTTCTTGCAGTGAATGTTCATGGATCATCAAATTTAGTGGTTAGTATAGACATGTTCTCTTCTGGACATCTCATGGCATTCCTGCCTTTATTAAAATCATGTGTTGTACTGCTGTGCTGCTTTTTAATTTTATTCTTCCTTCTATGTAGAATGTCCTAGTTTGACTGCTGGTCCGGTGGCTATTTTCCAGGAAAACTGTTTTGTAACAGCTGGCGCATGTTCCTTGATGTTGGCTCATAGACTATCAGAATTGAAAGTCTGCCTGTAATCATGTAATGGAGACAGGGCATGTTTTTAACTTACATAGCAAGGCTGAAGCTGTGACAGCAAATATCACTTTCCCTACAGAGAAAGCTATAGATAGGCAGAAAGAAAAAATAATTGTGACCAAATGAAGAAATTCTTCAGTTCTGCTTCCACATTGAGTGACTTGAAGTCTGTTGGTACCTGATGTGACTACTTGCCTGTGGGAGATAATTTTCACATAGAAGGATTAATAATAAACAATTCCAATACTTCCCAAAATTAGGAGCTGTTTTCAGCAGGGAAAACAAATTTCTTTGTTGATTTTTGGAAGTGGAGCTTTGAAGAGAATCCTCCTGGAAATTAAACTTTAGACAACAAGCAGCCATCATTTAATACAGTCTCATGTAAATCACTCAGGGAGAACTGAAATGATAAAGGGTTTTTGGAATTTTCTGCCCATAACCATCAGATCCATCAGATCCAATCTTCAGCTATTGTAGTACTGTAAGGATTGTGGAATGTGATACTTTTTACAGGTTCTGAAAAACTGACTTTATGTTTTTTTAGGGTGTACAGGAGAGAGTAGTTCACTGGACAAGTGACATATTCAGGGGAAAAACAATTGATGGATTTCTTTGTCCCTCTGAGTCTTGCCTCACATGCTGGGGTTTGTGGAGATGTGTAATGGGAAGGCCGGGAAGGATTGTTGGTTAACACAGGAGCTGCCTGTATCCTTCCTTTCCTCATCTGATCCTTCTCACATGATTTACATTGTTCTAAAAGGACAGACCAACAATTCAGGACACAGCAACTTCCTTGTTTATCTTTTTGAATTTGAGTTGAGAGAGGGCAAGTTCTGGCCTCAGAAGGCTGAGCCTAGCTCTAGTTGCTTTCCCATTGCAAGCTGTCCTTGCAGTCTGAGGCTGAGAATCAGAGGCTCAACTCACCAGAACACTGCTGGACAGGCATGTCCTGCATATCCAAATCTGCTCATCACATTTGCTTGTTTGGGTGTCCTCAGCCCATCAGTTTTGTTCTCTTGTGTTTCATCCTCCCCTGCAGAAGACAGCTGGCTTTCTGGGTGACGTCTTCAACTAGATACCTGCTGAAATGAGACATGCTGAGCAAAGATCCAGTCTGCCTAGTGTAAAGATTCAATCTGGAAAGTGGACTCTAAGGCACATAATTAAAAAGGAAGTTGAAAATTATTTAAACACGAGTCTTAGCAGGGGAAAGCTGTAATGTGAATGCGTGTTTTAGCTCACTGCAAATATTTAGTAGCTGTAGATACATGGAATGAATCCGTTGGCTTGGCTTCCTCTTGGAGGTGGGTACCTTGATATGGTGCGTGAGCTGCACACTCATTTGACATGTAGGAGGACATAACCCTGCTGAGCTGCAAAAAATGGGACATGGTAAGCAGTGGGATAGTCATCTGCCTTCTTGCAGTCAGCATATTTGGGTTCATTATCAGCTGGGCTCATTATGTCAGGTTTAATGTTTTGCTAACTGCAGCTGACTGGAGTGTGCCTGGCTTAGCACACTGGCAGAGTGTTCATGTCTACCCACATACAGCATATAGACATGCTGCATGATTGTTCCTGTGCTGTGAGGAGGTTGGTCTCAACAGCAAAGTTAATTCAAAATATTGGAATTTTCAGTTGTAGGTAATAAGAAATGAAAGTGTTAGATTTTGTGTCACAGTATACAAAAACGCTATGGGAAAAACATCCTGCATTATTCCTGCAGATAAAAACAAAATAAACAACAAAACAAAGGCCTGCAGAAGCCAAAGGAGCTGCTGGAGAAAAATGTGAGATCCACTTTAAAGAGAAAAAAACCCAATAAGTCAGTACAGCACTAACAGATAACACAGAAAGTGGTAAGTAACATTTCTCTTCAGAACCCCAGACAATGCCTTCTCTTTTACAGCTGTTGTCATTTCATTTGAAGGACATTAGTACCTTCATCTTTCCTGCACTCATGGGAAGAAAGGAGAATAGGCAGCACCTAGAAGTTATATTTTCCTGAAAGGAAGTATTAAGGTTTATCAGGTAAGCTAAAAAGGTGAACTAAGAGTGAAGTGATGTCCTTGGTGTTTGATGTTCAAGCACAAAAAGAGAGAGCCAAAACAGTGCATAGTTCAGGTTTTAATCCTTCCTGCACATACTGTGTCTTTCCTAATGTGCTTTTTGCTGTACTTAGCATAGCAACATTAAATGTGGTTAGCAGAATTTTCTTATAAGCTTAAAATTCTCATCAATTATGTAACTTAACACTGCTTCATACCAAGTTCTTTCTTTTACAGTTTTTGTGAGCTTCCAACTTGCTTGGAGAATTAAGGTGTTTTCTTCTGGGTTTAAGAGTTACTTTTTTCATGCCAGTATTGTACAAAGTCTTGTGTTTACCTTGCAGGCATCTTGATGTTGGTGCCAATGCAATTTATTCTTGTGATGATAAGAGACTGGCTTGTACGTGGTTCTTCTGTTAGCAGGGTGTTTTGAAACTCTGTTCTGATGTTAACTGGTTGATTGTCTGCTATGTTCCTTTCCACATCCTGCTGACTGAGTCTCGGTACCACCTTCATGTTAATGTCCTGAGTTTGTAATAAGTGTGTATCTGTGATATTTGTGAATAATATACCCAGCCACTGCTGTGCTACATGATTGAAGCTTTATCTGATCAACACACGCATCTTCCTCACAAATATATTATTTCTCCTGAGATTACATTTGATCCCAACAGGGTCTCCTGATGGTAGTTTTGAGATGATGCTAGTTCATCAGCTATTGTGTGCTTTGAACTTTGGAGTTCTCAGTTTTTTTGTCTTACTTATGCTTTTACTGTGAGTTCTAATAAAGCTTTTACAACCAAGGGACTATAGGCATGCATCCATGCATTTAGATATCAACCTAGTAAGATCTTACATGGGAGAGAACTTCTCTGTCTTTTCTTTTCTCATTGAGGTTTTCTGTAATAGGATGGAAATTTTTTCCTTTCTCTACTTGACCAGCTTTCACATTTCCTGCTAAATTGCACAAACTCATTGCAAACAAACTAGTGTCTATTGTCTGAAATTACACAGTGTGGGATAACATCCATGATGAAATGCTTTACTGCTTTGTTTGGGATGGTCACTGTGGTTGTGTCTGACAGTTTGTCTCATTTTCAGGAGGAGGGTTTTATATTAAACAATTTAGCATGAGCGTATCTCTTGTTTTGACCCAATCGCTTTTTCTCGAGATGCTACTCTCTGCAGTGCCCTGGCCAGACTCCAAGTCAGGGAATAATTTTCTGTCTATAAAAATCCCTCTTGAAGTTACAAATAATCAAGTCCTAAAGACTCCCAAATTTAATTTGTCAGGTTGAGGAAATATCAGCTTAAGATAAGAAGAAGAAAGCCTGAGATGTTTATTCCTTTTTTCTGTTCTTCTAAATTTTGAGGAAATAGAACTTTGTTTTTTATTAAAAAAATGGAAAATGTTTTGGAATGTTAAATATGTTTCTTCTGTTTTTTTGATATATCCTATCTTTCAGGCAGTTGTTGGGGCATGTATCTTACAAATCAATCTGTATTTCTATAATGAAAAAGGATGTTATGATATTGAACTCTTACACCAGCCTTTAATGAATTATCAATTTAAAATAACTTTGTTTGTTTAATTGACATTTTGATCAAAAGAAGAAAATACTCACTTCTCATTTCTTCAGTTTTCACCAATGGAAATGAGATTTTGTTTCCATGCAAATCCTTTAAAAATAAGATTTTATCAGTTTAGTTGTTGCATAACTAAAATTGCCCAATCATCTCCAATATTCAAGTAAAATTTTTGCAAAATGTCTGCAATGAAGAAGGAAGGTATGATTTATCAGCAACATTTGGCTTGTATATGAGCAAAGATGCCTGTTTATCAAGACTGCATGGAATTCCGAGTCACTGGGGAAAAAAAAAATAGACACACACACACAAAACCCCACAACACAACAAAAAACTTGAAACAAATGCACATTGGCAGTTTCATGAGAATGAAAAGGGAAGTAGGAAATTGAAGTATGTATTGTACTGTATGGAACAAAATAGTTAAAGGTTGACATGTTATTTTTTGGAACGAGAAAAATGGAATTAGTGACAAGTCCCTTTGAGATCCTTTGGGATGGAAGATGGCACATAGTGGCAGGATGCACATTATTTGCTGTATTATTATAATCTTTCTAATTGTTCAGAGAAATAAAATGTACTTTGCTTGCCATCCTGTCCCTCAAATTTCCATGCCCTCTTAGAATATGCATTTGAACAGTGTAAAATGATGTTTTGGCAAGCCCTGTTGAAGATAATTACACAGACACTTTATTTAGGTCAAAGCAACTGGGACTACAGTTTCTTCTTCCAAGTTCCTAGAGATTGTTATTTTTGCAGAGAGGTCATCTACATAACTTAGAAATGAAGAGGTCCTTGCATTGTATATGAGGCTTTTTATTTTTTTTCTTCCTCTTTGCCTTTGATCTGCATAGACTGAGGAAAACCTCCTCTAGTTTGAATTTCAGGGCTACATGAATTCTGAGTTTAGAGAATCACAGTGTGCTGGGAAGAAAAGGGAGAGCTGGTTTATCTTCTATAATGCTTTCTATACAAAAGGAAGGAAATATCTTAACAGCATGTTGCAACAACAAGTGCGTTGTGCGTGCGTGTGCACATGTGTGTATGAGTGCACGTGTGCTCATGCCTCCAAGTTTGTGGTTGGAGTTGGAACATCCAGACCAACTAATAAATAAAGCTCTGACGGGTTGTGTTAATCATTGCTACTCTTGGAAAACCACTTTCATAGGTTTTAATTTGTAAATCTCATGCCTTACTTAGATGTTTAGAGCTCTCCTTCTGGGGAAACATTTTGTAAACCACATGTGTCATTTCTTTTCTGTAAACAGAGGAGGAGAACCTCATTTTGGGGTTCTCCACATTTACAAGGTAAATTTGCAAATTTGCAAAAGCCAGTTCCAGGCTACGGACTAAAAGTTTCAATTACTGATGCATCCTAAATAGAGCATGAGGCTTGGTTTTAAATAAAATTGCCAGTAAAGTAGGAAACTTGTGTGATGTGCAAGCATAGTAAAAGCTACAGCAATTCACACATCATCCAATTCAGTGATGTTCCAGAAGTAGTGGATTTGGCTCACACCTTTTCCATGGTAAAGTATTGGCCCAAGAGTGATGGGATGTCATATGTGCTGATAGTTTCCAAATCAATTAGAGAACTATGATCTCTTCATGTGTTTCCACTACCTGCCTATCTGATGTGTTCCATATAAAATTATTAATTAGCAGGACATCATGGGCATAACTCCCTTAGTGGCTGACATTACAGTAGATAATTTCCCTTATTTTTATATAGGCCTTATAGAATACCTGTATACTTATTCGTATCTATAAAAGTATAACTGTATATTTTATATGTATGTTATTACATCTGTATTTGTAAAAATAATGTATTTATATGTTAGCTCAGAATATTTCTTTATAAATATAAAACGTCAGAAAAGTTTCTGTTGTCTTGAGACTACAAGTAGAAAACTTTTTTTTTTTTTTAATTGCCACAGAACTCCAAAAATCCTTCTGTAAAACTGCAGCTGTGTGGTGCTCTTTGGCTGATAGCCTGTGCTATAGAAGGATGGCAGCAAGCTCCTGCTGTTACATGCTAAATGACTCCTTCCTTGGCTCAGTGTTGGAAGAATATTTTCCTTCAGTTTTATATATACATGTATATATATCTTCATTTTTGGAAAAGAATGGAAGCTTGCTTTATTCAGAAGCAAAGAAATGTAGCATATTAGCGATTAATTTCCTTCTCCAAGTGACAGAGGAGCCAACGAGCAGAGGTGCTATGCTGGGCCTTGTTCTCACCGACAAGGAGAGACTGACGGGGAATGTGAAACACAAGGGCATCCTTGACTGCAATGACCATGAAATAGTGGAGTTCAAGATCCCTAGGGCAGCAAGGAGATTGCACAACAAGATCGCTACCCTGGACTTCAAGAGAGCAGACTTTGGCCTCTTCAGGGATCTGCCTGCTAGAGTACCATGGGATAAAGCCCTGCAGGGAAGAGGAGCCCAAGAAAGCTGGTTAATATTCAATGATCAGCTCCTCCAAGCTGTGGAGCGGCGCATCCCAACTAAGAGGAAGTCAGGGAAAAATGCCAGGAGGCCTGCAGAGTTGAGCAAAGATCTCTTGGACAAATTCAAACACAAAAAGGAAGCCTACACAGGGTGAAAGCAAGAACAGGTAGCCTGGGAGGAATACAGAGAAATTGTATGAGCAGCCAGGGATCAAGTTAGGAAAGCTAAAGCCCTGATAGAAATAAATCTGGCCAGGGATGTGAAGGGCAATAAGAAAAAATTCTGTAGTTATGCTGGTGCTAAAAGGAAGACTAAGGAAAATTCAGGCCCTCTCCAGAAAGAAATCAGGGACCTGGTTACTTGGGATATAGAGAAGGCTGCGGTACTCGATATAATTAATTAAGGATATCTTGGTTGGCTTTTTTTTGAAAATACATGTACCACAGGAATACTGAGTTCTATAACATCTCATGTTACTTGTTCTTCAGGATTGCTTTCCATTCTTTATTTCCTACCTTATGATACATGTAGAAGAAGAGGGATCATCTAAGACCAAAAGGAAAAGAAGAAAAGGAAAAAACTTTGCTAAGATGAAGTCAGTACAGTCCTTTATTTACTCAATCAGAGGACTATATGGCTGTCCTGTGAAGTGGAATCATTTAATCAGGAGATGGTACAAGTATTCAACCGAAGTGCTGCAGTTAAGTTCTGTAATTGCCACATGGAGCATCAACTGTGTCTTCTTGTATGCTGTCTGCTCCTATAAGATTACATCAGTATGATCTATTGTGCCATCAATATTACTTCGCATTTTCAGTGGGAACTCCAGTGAGACTCTGCAACTTTGTCAGATTACTGAATGACTCGAAGTTGAGATGGTTACAATAGTATCAATTATTATAAAGGAAAATTATTAAAAGTTTTATCTGCCAAAATTAACTTTGGACCATCATTCAATTAGTAGCCTTGATTGAAGTACCCCAGGATCCAGAGAGACTGTGTTTTAAGTGGGCAAATGAAATTAAGTGGTGGTAACTGCAAAGTAGTTGTATAAAGAAGGAATACCCCCTGAAATCCTTGTCTCTTGATGTCCATATATCTATGAACAGGATGGCATAGGCAACCAGAAATATTTAAATCATTTGTAAGACTTGTTGAAAAGGGTCAGCTCAAGGAAGATAAAGGGAATATTAGGAACAATTAGGTAAATAGTAGAGGGAAAAATCATGCATGTTCATGACATTTCTGTGTCTTAAATACTGAATGCAGTTATGGTAATCCTGTCTCAAAAGGGACAAAGGTACCTGAAAGTGATGGTGAGAGATGTGATGTGTTTTACCAGATGCAAGAATGCCTTCCATACTCTGTAGAATGGAAAGGGAAAGAGTTGGAAGTTTTAGCTTGGAAAAGAACTGAAGGGATATGACAGAAGCCTATAATACAACTAATGTTGCAGAGAATGTGATTAGGAAAGAATTAGGCTCTGTTTTTTATGATCCAGTGGAATTATTAGGTTTAAAACAAATAAAACTTCCCTTTTTGTACAGTGCATAATCGAAACAGAGAATAGGAAAAGTAAAATATAGAGTAAAATAGTGAATAGTAAAAATGAGTTAATAAAAGAATTAGACATATTCATTGAAGTCCAGTGGTGGTTGTTAAACCATATGTTTCAGAAGTAAACTGCTTCACAGGGTCTTTAAAACTGGTTGAGGGAAGCTGGGAAGGTAAACTGGAGACAAGGCCCAGCTTGGAGCTTCTGTAGCATCCCTGATGCTTGTCCAAACATGCATAACGGGGCACAGTCTGGGTAGATTGTCATCTATACCAGGATGGGATTTGTGCTCTTATGTGTCTGGTGTTTAGAAATCTTATACTAGATTTATGTTATCATTTTTATTAATCTTTTTTTACCACTTTGAGACCTTTTGTGTACTGTTCTTCCCACCATCTTAGGTCCTGTCGAACAAATCTGGGAGACAGTCCCTGTGCTAATGGGGTTTGAGTATAAAAACAAGCTGTGGGAAAGACCACGGCTATCTGGAGAAGTGACTTGCCCTTGCTCACACAAGCACTGACTGCTAGTCAGGAATAACTTTATCTATCTGTGGTGAATTCTTGACCTTGTTAAAATTAATGTCATAGGTATCTTTGGTTCCAAAAAGAGTTAGCTCTTCACCCTTTGTAATGAAAATTCTGTAGACATTAGTTAGTACACTGAATTCTGAATTAAGATATATATTAGAATAGGCTAGTCCAGGCTAGAAAAGTAATTAGAGACTCCTCTTTCCAATTAATGGAAGCCTATTTACCTTACCTTCAGAAACTCTGAACTGCTTCCATCACTGTGCATGATACTTATCACAAGCTGCCTTGGTGATTATCCAGTAAGGAGCTCCAACTTTGAACTCACAGAGAGCTCTGAGAACCCAGGAGATGTAGGAGACAGCCCTAAAGAGACAGCGTGCATCTAGCAAAATCAGTTTTAAAATGAGTTAATCCATTTTTCAGGTATGCAGATTCCTGTCCTACATGTTGGTGCTCCAAGTCTCACTGTGTCTAAATTTTCTACCTGCATAAGTTAACTTCAGTATGGAAAACCCCTGGGGAATATAGCAGTGCCTGTGAAAGGGGGACCTGGATGTTCTTGATTATGAGATGTATATCTCAGATCGAGTAGGAATGGTTTTAATCCAGATTATGACATTTGTATTCTTTTAAAGTTAGCCTGCATAAGGGAAAATTTATTAACATCCCAAATATATGGTCCAAAAATTATTTTCTATATTAAGATTAAAATCTTCAAGTTAATTTTATTTTTTTTTCTTGGTTTGCTTATTCTTTACGATATTTCTCTTGTCCCAGTGCATTTAATGACTAATAATCTTAAGTCTTCAAAATAACAATAGCACTTTGATTTTCTTACACATTAACTGGACTATATTTTTTGAACACATGCTAGAGATTTGCAGCCGTATCCTTGTGAAAACTCAATCAAAGGAGCTTTGTTGATTTACACAGTCTGAAGATTTTCCTCTGTATTCTGGGCTTTGCTGCTAGCTCCAGATTTCATGCTATAAGAAACCATGAGAGTTTCCGCCATCACTGTATAACTGGCTCTATGTTTCCAAAAGCCAGGGGAAGGAGAAATATAAATGATCTGGAGAATATTAGTACTAGAAATTGGTCATACAAAGTGCAAAGTACTTCACTTAGGACACAACAACAAGAATTTCTGCCAGAAAAAAGAGACTCATTTAGACAGAAGACAAGTGTCTGCATCTCAGACGTTGCAGACTAACACAAAGAGATCTGCCTGAGCCATTGGCAATGATGTGACTGTGAAAAAGGCAAGTGAAATCCCAGGTAAGACATACCTAGTAAAATAGCAAAATATTGTCAATACTGCATCCGGAATAGGATGTACAATGCAGTTCTGTTCACTCTTCCTGAGTAAAGAAAGATTAATTTAAATGGGGGGAAATTGTATGAGTGAATCTACTGGGAAGAAGACAGGGAAGCAATCTGTCTCAGGAAAAGAGATGGAAAGAACTTGTCAAGAGAAGCTGCTGTCCTGACTCAGCCCACTTTCCCGAGAGCATTTTAACTTCTCAGGCAAAAATGGTATCAGTATCACCCAGACCACCATTCTGTGGTCAAACAATGGCTGAGAGCTACGTGTAGACCCTTAAAACAATCACTTCTCAAGTCCTTTGATATTTCACAGCTTGCTTTCTCACAGATGAATTTTAATACATCTGTCAGTCTTCTTTAGGTAGGAAAAGTAGCATACAGTATGCAACACTGAAAGTATTTCCTACCCGCTCTCCATATGGATGCCGTCAGAGTAAGCTGCTTCACTTAAAGATATTCTTAGTGGGAGCGTAACAGCATCCGCGTGAAGATCGAACACGGGATTAATTCTCCCTAACGGTAGGTGCCTAAGGTGCTTCACATACAAGCCTAGTTGTATCCAGAGGGCAATCAGATCTTAGGTGGGTTGAAACACCCTGGAGGGATGTCTCTCTCTTGACTAAGCAGTGTGATTTGGCACTCGGGATTGGTGTCTCAGATGGTGTCTCTGTAATATCTCATAGGTGAATCTCTCTCCCTTTAGTGCAGAATTGTTGGTGTGCTGCAAATTCTTACCTCAATGTGAAGCCATGTCAAGATGAAGACGAGGCCAGCATCAAAGAACAAAATCAGTGGTTGCCTTGTCACTGATTTGAAGGCAAGAGGATTTGGTTTAAATTAACATTCCTACCTAGAGTATGGCTTCTTAAAATGTATACCTCACTATGAATCCCTTCCTCTCAGGGCAAGAAGATGGTAGTTAACTGGTTCTAAGTTTGTTTACTGGTTGCTTCTACATGATTAATTCAAGCCTCTGAGGAAGAATTACTTCCAGGTTGACTTTTCCACCGGTTGGAATCTCTCCTGTCAGGATTATGAAGCTGTCTCCCACACAATTTAAAAATCTCTTTGATGTAACCTGTATCTTGCTTTAGCTGCACGGCAAATATCTGGGAAATTAAACTCTCCAATGGGGAGAGTATCCTGTGGTTACAAGTATCTTGAGAGCTGGTCCAAGAATTATAATTCTTGCTTTCCTCCGGTCTTGGTGATCTATAGCATTTACCTCCTGTAGATTCCTCTTTGATTTTCATTCCTTTTGTCTTTATCCAAGAATTTCACTACCTTATTCTCCATTTTCATATTGTCGTCTGCTGGCATTGGAGATGTTTTTCACATACAAAACCATCCCTCCTCTGTCTCTTCCCATTGTATCTTTTCTATATAAATTGAACCTGTCTGTACTGATATTCCGGTTATGAGAATTATTTTACAAGGTTTCACTTGCACTCATATTTTCAATTCTTTAGTGATATTTCTAGTTATTCTTGCTTGTTTCCCATACAGAATTTCCATTCACATAAAGCCACTTTATGACTTTAGTACTTTTATTATTCATCTTCTATTTCAGAGCCTCAACTTCTGTCTTATTTTGTGTGTTGAAAGCACACTCTGGATTCCTTGGGTTAAGTAAAAGCTTTTCGTTTCAGCTTATTTTTAAACCCACATAACAAACCAATTTTGCACCTGAGAAGTTGTCACTCTATCTGTTTTACCAGAGACCATCTAAGCAAAGAAGCCATCTCTCATCACAGAAGATGGCTGAATACCCTTTGATTCTAAAATCTTTGTGCTGTGGGAGAATATAGTGATTGGTGTCTCATATCTGTCTTCACTTTTCTTTGTCAGTGCATTCTATTCGAAGACTCTGAGAAAAAAATCACCTGGGCTGATTTCAGCTTCATTTCTTTCCCTGTTTCTTTTCCTTGATCTCTGAGGAGGTCTTTCATCCTCCCTAAACAAAATTATAGCTGTTCCTTAAGTCAGAGATTGCTTATCAGGAAAAAAAAAACACACACACACCTCCCTTCTAAAGAAATAAATAAATAGAACAAAACTAGATGAATATGGAACAAATGTTTCACATTTCTTCAGTTATCAGTATGCTAATGTCCATGCTCCGCAGTATCACTGTGGAAATACTGCAGTATTACTGTGGAAACAGTGATGTGGGTTTTTAAAAGAGATGATCTACTGTCAAATGACTGCCAAAAAAAAGAGGGGTCAATTTCTTTATGATTCTTCTTATTAAAAAGAACAGCAGAACACTGAAAGTCCAAGTTGATTCAAATTGCTGCAGATTTTGAAGGCTGAGCTCACGGCATCATAATAAAATTGCAGCCCCAGCACTCCGGGAAACATTCTTGGGCTGTGTAGGATCGCTGAAGGGATAAGCAGAAATATTATTTGTATTTTAACAGATAAATGTCAGTTAGCTGCTTTCCTGTTTTAACAGGGAATTTGAATTATGATTCCTGAGTTTTTGTGAGGTTGGTTCACTTAGCAGCACTCTTTGATATTTGTGAAATGCCAGCTTTCTATGAATATAGGAGTTTGGCAAAGAACGAGAGAACTATTCATTAAAATTCAAAAGTACATAAATGACAAATAAGGAAGTAATTTAGAGGACGTATTTGGCATGTGGGGTATGGAAACTAACCAAGTAGCCTACTGCAACTTTGACTATATTTGAAGTTCTGTGTTTAACTCATCCTTCTGATCCCAGGCTGCCTGGAGTCTGCAGAGGAAGCGTTTCCAGTCCTGTGAGAGGCACCAGGTGTGCTTTGTACCCAGGTCAAGGGATGGCCTCTAGACATTCATGAGGCCATGGGAAAGGCTGAAGAGCTGGGCCATCTGCTGCCTGTGCTCCATAGGCTTGATGGAAAGTGACAACACTGACGTAACCAAATGACAAATAAGGTAAATGTAAGTGATGTAACAAAGAGCTTTATTTTTTATATCTATTGCCATATGAGGTCAGGAATGGAAGTTGTCCAACTGATGGCAATTTTTTCTGAAGAAGGGACAAAGGCAACACGATGTTGTATTTCCACAAGGATTAGAAGAGCTTGCTCTGTCTCTGCTGTGCTTAGAGCTGGCCTGGTTTTGGAGATCATCTTGAGCAGGGCAACTTGAGGAGGGTTTTTGCCTTGCCTGAGCTAGAAGTCCAGGATGCTGAACATTCATTGCTATTTGTACTTGGAATAGATAGATGAAACCTATGAAACCTATATTGGGATCTCCTGTATGTGTCAACTGCGCTGCTGACATGTAGAAACAGTGATTTGTACTCAAACTCATGTAGCCTACCAGGCAAAAAGCATCTCAGAGACATCAAAACTTCCTTTGCACGAGCAATTATCTTTGCATGCCACAATGATTGTGCCAACTGCATCTCAGAGCTGTGTTGCTGCCTGGAGTTTGCAAACATGCCTTAGCTCCCTTTTCACAGGCAGTTGCTTTCATGGGAAAAAGCTAATGAGTTCAGAGGCAAGGTTTGAAAATATGCAGTACCATGAAAAAATATTGCAGAAGATAGCAACCCCAACCACAAAGAAAGAGAAATATCGATCTGTTATTACTTCTGATAAGCTCATTGGTACACACTAAAGTCAGGAATTACCTTTACTCGCTTGCATGCCATTTTAGGGTACACAAACTGCACGGTAACTTCATTGTTCACAATGGTAATTAAGTCACTACATTATCTCATCACAGTGAGTCACTTAACTGGCATCACTGTTGCAAGATGGGAAAATTTACCAAGCTGGAAAATTATGGGTCAGATTAACTCCTAGTGTAACATTCAGAAGTATTATGCCCTGAATACATTTGGCCCACCCTTTCTAAATGAGATTGTGTTTAATGTGCTTCGGAGAGGAGATGAATCAGACGACCTGTTTGAAAAAGAAAAAAAAAAGAAAAAACCTGTCTCATGCTTTTAGTTTGTCCATTCTTTAGGGGAGATGGCTGTTGAAGTTGTGGAAATAATCCCTTGTTTTTCCAGAAAAGGCCTACCTGCAGCTTCAGCAGTAGATCACCAAGAGAATGTATCTTCTGTACCAGGTCATAGGAGTTCAGTGCAGAGTTGTACAGTAGAAAGAGCATGCCTGCAGTCTCTTAAAGACATCAGACTGCTGCAAGTCAGCCATGCACATGGCCCTGAAGGGATATCTACAAGGTACTTAGAGCTATAACATCACTTGCAAAGGTCTGAGATGGGAATCGAGTCTAAAATATACAATTACATTTGAGACATGTTTTAAAACAGGCCATGAATATCTGTTTTTGAACCCCACCATGACTGAATTTTTCTTTTAACGGTTAAAAATCTTTTTAAGAAGAAGGAAAACAGAAACTGTTGATACTGTAATATCTTTTACTGATGACTTGCGTTATCCCTGAGTGACAGCTCCTTAATTCAGTTGCTGGAAAATATGGACATCATGCCCAGGTAAACATTCATTAACTTTTCTTGACAGCCCTTTTTAAATTAAAGAAAAAAAAAAAGGCACTGCAAGTGGCTGCCAAATTT
Organism: Patagioenas fasciata; assembly: GCF_037038585.1. NCBI lineage: Eukaryota > Metazoa > Chordata > Aves > Columbiformes > Columbidae > Patagioenas > Patagioenas fasciata. Next base: position 57,544,204 of record NC_092524.1, on the reverse strand, counting down.
GGCAGCTCTGATCTTGTCCTGACTTTCAGCCCAAGGGGCGTTTACCAGATTTGGTTTCCGAGGACACTGGTGTGCTCAAAGCAAAGCGGGTGCTGCTGTCCCTGGCAGGATGGGGGCTCTGGTGGCCACCACCGCGGTGGTGTTCCCAGGTGGGAAACGTGTAGAGCAAAACCCCTGGGTGGCTGCAGAGTGGTGCTCTTGGGTTTGAGTTTTGTGGAAAGAGTTAAGTGTTCAAAGACGAGGGTTCAGGGAAGGAGAGTCTGAGCCTGTTGAACTTGTTTTTCTCTCCCCCAGAGCTGCCCAAGTTTACAGTCTGTGGCGCTATCTGTAGAGCTTCAGACAGCCATAAAAGGGAGGCAGAGAGGTTCCCTGACAAAAGCCTGAAACCCTGGTATCTCTTTTGTTTTCACCCTCGTCTATGGCCACTGACATTACTCCCTTACACCACGGATGGATAATAAGCCCCCTTCTCAGGAATAGAAAAGCTCTTATACATTTTAATGTGACCTTAGACAGTGCTTTTCAGAAATCACAGGCACATCTGACTACACTTGAGGTTGAATTGAGCTAATGGCATTCACCTCATCTTTAGATGCAAAATTGGAAGATAAAAAGACCTTGATGTGAAAAGGAAAGGGGGGCTGTGGGGAGCAGGGGTGGGGGGAAGAGAAGCAGATTAGAGATATTGCTTAAAAATCTTATGATTGCTAGCTGATAACGAAATGTCTCCTTCTCTTTCTAAAAACCCTATGGGCTTGCAAGATGTCCTTGCACTTTTATTTTTAATGATAGAATCTTTTTATTCCCTGGCCAAGGAAATTTCAATGTTGCTGCATATGTGGCCAGGAGATATGTTGACCTTTAGCAAATCTTATTTTTAAAATCAGATGGAACAGTTATTGCAATATTCCAGCCCTGTAAGATTAAAAAAGAGCTTTCTTCCTCTGTAATCAGACGTGGATTAAATTTATTAAGGGTGCAGCATCTCTTTTTTAAATGACACTTGCCAGTCATACTGAATTCTAATAAGCCATTTGAAGATTTTGTATCCTCCTGCCTTTTTTTTTTTTTAAAAAAAAAAGCGGAGACCTCGGCATTATAAAAAGAGTGGGATAACTTATTTGGCTAGCAAAGAAACTTGATGTTAACAGGAGAAGGGCAGCACACAAAAGAAAGCAACTGAAACATTAATGAATGATAATGCTGAGCAATGAAACATGCAAAGGAGCGTGCAATGAGGAAATTCAATGAGGAAAACACAATTGAAAGACCAAAGTAACTCTACTCAGTGAAAAGGTGCAACTAGCACAGAAAAAGGCTTAAAAAATCAAGTGGTGAGTTGGTTATAATAATTTTAGTGCTATTCCTGAACAGAAATGTCTGCCTGTTCGGTGCATATGCCCATTTGAGAATGCAAGACTAGTGAGTCCTATTCGAATGTGTTTGTATTTGCCAAGTGCGAAGAGTTGCTCTGGGTTGTCCAAAATATACGTAAAGCTACAATCCTTTCTCTTAGAAGTGTACAGACTGACTAGATGGGTTCCTTGGCACTGCTGAAATTTTCAAAGCAAATTTAGGGAGTTATTCAGCAGCTTCTATTGAAATGAATCTATTTTGAGTCTTCCTTGAAAATCTTGACCTCTAAGTGTGGGTGCAAAACCACGGATGGCACAGGAAATACGAAGTGTACAAGGACACTCAGCAGAAGTTTCTTGTTAAGCATATACATCCTTTCAAAATAATTAGTAGAGCCCTAATTAGGGACCTGATCTATGCTCTTTGATTGTGCCTATCAAGGAAATCTTTCTGTCTGACCTTCCCAGTCCTACTTAGCCAAAATTTTTGATGGTTCTGAGCTTCTTCTGCAGAATCCATCTGGATGTCTGATAATCACGGTGGCCATCCTCATGGGTGAAAAGGAAAATTCCAGTTTTGCACCAGTGTGTGCAGAGCCCTGTGTTGCTGACAGTGGTGCAGCCCAGAGCTCTGCCAGGTATCTCGTTCAGGACGGAGCTGCAGGTCCACCAGGGCCACTGTCCCTTCTGCAGCAGCCTGAGGAGAAGCTGTCCAGTGCCAGGTGCTGTCAAAACACCTTCTAGTATCCCACTCGAAACTTCCCAGATCTCTTTCTAGTTTCTATCGCTTATTACCCA